>NW_006399843.1:9433725-9502637 GCF_000299155.1 Elephantulus edwardii | reverse complement strand
CAAATTCTTTTAGAACAGCTTCAACTTCTTCCTTCATCACCATAGACTATTTCTCTTAAGTTGTTTCATGAAATTATTCTGTGTCCACCAATTCCTTTTGGTACAATGACTCTATATACTCTTTCCATCTTCTTTTAATACTTCCTGGATCATTTAATGTTCTGCCCAAAGCATCCTTAAGTATTGAATTTCGAAGCTTGAATCTGTTCTTCAGTTCCTTGAGGTTAAGAAATGCTGAGCAAGTTTGGCCTCTTGCTGCACTGTCCTTCCTGGATATAATATTCTACTCAAATTGCCTCTGCGTGCTGCATATGACTCCATCATGTGACTCTACCATAATTTCTCAAACCATTCAATTGTGGTTGAATATCTGGTTTGTTTCCATGTTTTTGTTATGGTGAAAGTGGTGCTATCAACATTGCTGTAAAAATTTCCATTTGTGTCTCAGTTCTAATTTTTCTCGGGGTATATTCCAAGCAATAGAATAGCTGGGTCACATGGAATTTCTATGTTCAGCTTTTTGAGGAAACGTCAAACTGCCTTCCAGATTGATTTTACCATTTTACAATCCCACCAACAATTTATAAGAATTCTTATCTTTCCCCTTCCTCTCTAACATTTTTTACTTACAGTCCTGTTAAACTTTGCCACTGCTACTGGAACGAGATAGTATCACATTTTGGTTTTGATTTACATCTCTCTTACTGCCAGTGATTTTGAACATTTCCTCATGTGTCTGTTGGCCATCTGAATATCTTCCTCTGTGAAAAGTCTCTCCATGTCTTTTGCCCATTATATAATTGTGTGTTCAGTCTTTTTCTTGTGGAGACCCCCTTTGCTGTTATTGACTGCCATCAAGTCGATCATGACTCATAGAGATCTTATGAAAAAAAGACCTGAAGCCTTTCTATAACTATTGTCGTTTATCAAAGTTTGTAGAGTTTTGAGAGGCATGTTGTTTAGGAAGTATGAGATTCTGCAAAATTTTCATATAAGACCCTTTTTTGAAATGGTATTGCCAAATATTTTTCCCCCAGTCAGTAGGTTTTCTTTTCACTCTGTTGGAAAATATTTTTGATGTGCACAGGATTTAATCTTTAGAGGGTCTCATTCATCCATTTTATCCTCTCCAGATTGTACATTTCTGGCTGTATTTGGTAGTCTCTTTATACCATAAACTAGGCTGTCCAAACTTAATCCTAGTTTGTGTCTTATGAACTTTATGGGTTTGGGTTTTACTCCCAGGTCTCTCATTCACCTTGAGTTGATTTTTGTGTATGGTGTGAGATGTTGATCCAGTTTAAAGAAATGTAGATTTTTTATCCCTGTGCAAGATACACCGAATCAGAAACTCTAAATACAGTACTCATTAAACATACAGCATTGTTTACCAGTTCTCCAGGTGATTCTGATTCAAGCTGAATGGCTTTCAAACTCATGAGCTACTGTTGTCCAGTACTGATAACACTTTAGAACCACCGTGTGTGTTTTAAAACTTGAAGCAGCCTTCTTTGCTCCTGTTAGTTGATATCCAGTTATCTCTGACTCATGGTGACTCCTGTACTACAGGGCAAAATGTCACCTGGTGCTGCCATGCTTGGGATCATCAATATTCTTTAGTCCATTACTGAAGCTCTTCCCAGTCACATTCACAGGGTCTCTCACTTAGGGACTCTATCAGGTAGTGCTCTGTTCTGATCCATAACCCTTTCACTGGTTATTGTTAGGAAGTAGATTACCAGTCTTTTTCTTCTAGTTTGTCTTAGTCAAGACATTCATCTGAAGCCTGCTCCTCACAGGTGACTCTGGTAGTATTTGAGATACTAGTGGCATAGCTTCCAACATCATGGCAACATGTAAACCACTAGAGAGAAGGGTGGTGCCTATTGCTACTTACTAATTAGTTCAAGATTTCCAGGGATGCTGCTCAGGCAGGAATAATTTTAAAAAGCTTTCCAAATAGCTGGGTCATATGGGATTTCTAGGTTTAGTTCTTTTAGGAAATACCAAATTGCTTTCTAGACTTGTTGGACCATTTTACAGTTCCACCAACAATGTATAAAATTTCTTATCTCTCCACATCCGCTCCAACATTTTTATTTGTTGTCCTGTTAAACTTTGCCACTGCTACTGGGGTGAGATAGTATCTCATTGTGGTTTTGATTTGCAGTTCTCTTATTGCCAGTGATTTTAAGCAGTTCTTCATGTGTCAGTTGGCCAGCTATTCCACTTCTTGTAATATATCCTGAGGAAATTATAACTGAGTCACAAACAGAGATTTGTATACCAATGTTCATAGCAGTGCTATTCACCATTGCAAGAACATGGAACCAGTCCAAATGTCCAACCACAATAGAACGGATTGAGAAATTATGGTACATTCACACAATGGAATACTACAGAACATGCAGGAGCAACAATTTGTAAATTACTACCAGACTTGGGAGGGACTGGAAAGCATTAGGCTAAGTGAACTAACTTAGTCCCATGAGAACAAATGCTGTATAAGACCATATCTGTGGAAATAGATAAGTAGTAAAATGTGTATGAGGATCTAAGGGAAGGAAGTGGGAGCAGAGGCTTGATGACAGGCTGTGGGGTAATCATAGGGTTGCATAATTTGATGGATAGAGGGAGGAGTGGGTTAAGGAAATGGGAAAAATCTGGTGTGAAAAATAATGTATATGTACTTTGTAAGTAAATCAGTATCAAATAAAATTTTATAAAAATAAAGTAGCTTTGTGAGTAGTGCTGATGCACAAGGAGAGTTAAAAATTCAGAAATCTAGTCTGATGGCTTATAGATTAGAAACAAATTCAGAAAATGGAGGTGGCTTGTCAAGGTCACACAGCTCGTGCAAGCTCTCTCTCCAATCGTCTTCCTAATTTCTTCTCTCTGAAGTTGCCAATGTTTCTGAGCCCACAAGGGATAAAGCTTCTCAAATTCACTCATGTATGCAGGCACCCCCCATGTGAGCCTGTCCTACACCTTTAACTACTTCCTTTAGAGCAGAGAGCTGCATCTGTGTGTTCTTTCAGGTAGAACCTACCCTTGCTGTGACCATAGGACTATTTTTTTCTGAAAGATGTGCTCTTCTGTCCAGTCTGCCTATGTGAAAAATTCTCTAAGGAGGGGGTTGTTTTGGCTGCTGGGATATCATTCCTTTTCATATCCTCCAGATGAAGACTTGAGAAGTAGGGGCTTCAAGAGGAGACACATTGATAATTCATTCTTAATTGGCTGAAGCCAGTTCTTCTTAGGACCAGACTGGAATGGCCTTCCAATTCATCTGGTGGAATTGCTGGGGTTAGGGGAAGCCCACTATTCTCAGTTCCTGAGCTGCCCTCCTTTGCCCTCTGGGTGCCTCAGAGTCTGTCCCAGCCATCACTCTGCATGTGCCTGGCATCACCTGTCTCAGTAGTCTCCCCATAGTGACTGGCAAAGGGGGAAAGAATTGCAAGATGGGCCATCTGAGATTCTGGAGAGGCAGCTCTCTATGGTCTAAGGTTAGTCCCTAATCCTAAGGTGCTCTTTTCAGATTTGAAATACATTAGACCTATTACCTGGATATTTCTCCTCAGGCAATAACAGATGAAGCCCCTTAGTTCTGATGCCTTTACTCTAATATTAAAAGGGGTTCCCTGAGCTTATCCAAAGAGCAAGGATGAGACTCAAGGCTATGGTGAACAACAGAAAGAAGTCATCAAAGACTCAACATTTGCTACAGGTCACAACAGAGGATGAGTTATTTACCACCTACCTAATCAACTATGGGCTTAGAGTGTATGTGTGTGTGTGTGTGTATGCACGCGTGGGTTCATGCCCCTGCCTGTGCACCTGTGCGCGCATACACACACACACACACACACACACACACACACACACACACAGCAGGCCAAACCACTGAAGCTCTTTGTTGGACTGTCTACCTGCCCTTCACTAATGTTTGCTGCCTATGCCATGAAGGCAGCTGGTTTCCTGGCACACACTGTCTGGCAGATGGGCCTTGACCTTTGTAGCAACTAGCATGGTATTAGGTAAACAAGACCCCCTGCCCCTTCGACTCTTGGCTCCTGCTGCCAGTTAGTTCTATTTTTGACAGGCTTAAGTCAGGGTGACTGGGAGAGTGGACAGCAGGAGCAGAAGCGAGGGTGTCTGCTGAATGGGAGGTGGGAGGCAGATGGCAGCTCGAAGCCCAGCCTCTCATCCTAGACAGATTTGGTCTGTCCTAGGAAGCGTGGAACACCCTCCCCCTTCTTAATAAAGCAGCTCTGAGCTTGCTGTGTGGATAACTGAGGCTGGCAGGAGAAAGGGACAAGCAAGACAAGGCAGGCTGGTTCCACAGGCACATCCCCGATTAGTGAGAAGTAGGAGGCAGACATCTCTGGCTGGTCAGATCCAGCTGCTTGCAGGAGGCCCAGACTCAGTCCCAGGCCCCCTGTTAGTCTGATGGATGGTTCTAGTGCTGCTAACGCAGTTAGGACAAGCAGCGGCCTAGAGGGCTGGGAGCTCATAGACTGGCCAATACTGGGCTTGCTGTAATCACATTTCTTTGCACACACAAGGGGCCCAAATTGCCCACCCAGCAGCCCAAAGGACATTAGTTATAGTCATTTAAAAGATATTTTGTATGAAACTTTTCTTACCTTATTATTATTATTTTTAAAAATCTGTTTACTGCCCAGGGCACATATAGAAATTGTAGCACAAAGAATGGATTCTGCAGGAATAGCAGAGGCATACTCGTTCCCAGGAGCCCACATCTCCAGGGTGGCCACGACTCTGTACGTGTGGAGGTATCAGGCTTCCTGCCTGATAAATCATTGAGGCTTTTCCTTCAGTTTGCAAGTTTGAGAGATCCACTCTTATTAGTTTTCAAAATAATTTTTGTTTTAGGAGAGTTTTAATTTTACAGAAACATTATCTAGTGAAATACAGTTTCCATATACAGTTTTCACACCCAGCTTCCCCTTTTATTAACCTCTTCGATGAATATCCATATACAGTTTTCACACCCAGCTTCCCCTTTTATTAACCTCTTCGATGAATATGCTACATTTATCACAATTAATGAACCAACCTTGATACATTATTATTAACTCAAATCTGAAATTTATTCCGATTTCCTTCATTCTTACCTAATGTCCTTTTCCTGTCCCAGGATCCAATCCAGGACAACTCATTACATTTCCTTACCATGTCGCCTTAGAATTCTCTTGCCTGTGACAGTTTGTCAATTATAATTTTTTTCTCCTTTTTTTTAAAAAAATGGAGATATAATTCACAAACCATAAAATCTGCCTTTTTAAAATCCACAATTCAGTGGGTTTTAGTGCATTCTCTAAGTCATGCAGCCATTACCACTTTCTAATTCCAGAACATTTTCATTATTTTGAGAAGAACCCTGTACCTATTAGCACTTGCTTCCCAGTCCTCTCTCCCCTTGTCCCTGACAACCACGAATCTGCTTTCTGTCAGCCTGGACTTGCCTATTGCAGACTTTTCAAATAAATGGAATCATGCAGCATGTGGCCACTCTTACTCATGCCTTTAGATCTCTGTTCCTCAGAACTTCAAATTCTCAAAGAATCCAGACTTACTGGACATTTGAGGCTGAAGTGCACCTTTTAGTTACTCTTCAAACCTTCAATTAAAATGATCTCCTAGCGTCATCTTTAAACCAAGTAACAGTTTACCTCAAAAAGTAAAGATTATCATCCTGGAATACTGCTCTCTTGGGGCAAAAAAAAATTAGCTATCTTAAAGCATAAATGAGAAGGTCAGTGAGGCAAAACGTTTAAGTTAATAGGAGTGAGACAAGTAGAACAGAAATAACGAGAATGTAGACACAGTGTGAAGAATACAACCAGAGTCACTGATAATTAAGTCTAGAAACTGGTACATAGGAATGCATTTTGCTATGCATGCTTTCAAGAAAAATAAAGCTGAAAACAGAAAAGAAGCCCTAGAAATTCTCATTATAGGGTGAAGATAGGATTCTAGGGAAAATTAACTCAAGGGCCTTATGAAAGATTTAACTGAAATTCTGAGTCCAAATACAGTTGTTTTAACTCCCATATCAGAAAGTTTCCCTCTAATCCCACCCAATCATTCCTTTAACCTGTGTTTGAGTCTTCAGCCTTCCAGATGCTGAGGTGCATGCTGAGGACTGTAAACCCACCCTGAACTAGATCACTATCATCTTTCTCCGATTATTTTAATAACTTCTCCCAAATATGTTTCTACCTTTGATTTTCTAGGGATTATATGCAATGTGCTAGCCAGAGTGATTAAGTCACATATCAACTCTCTGCTCAAATTCTTTTAAGGTTTTATTTTTGGTGGTGTGTTTTTTTGTTTTTGTTTTTGTTTTTTTAGTGTATACCTGCCCATTTTATTGTGCTCTGAGTGTAAGATTACAGAGAAAATTTATTTTCTATTCAACCATTCAGGCAGATTTTGTTTTACGGCATTAATTACAGGCCATACTTTATAACATCACTCTTCCAACTCCCTTCTGGTAGTTCCTGTTTTCATTCACCCTTCTGTCTTACTCTTTCCTGCTATCTAAGCTTTCACCCTGGGAAAATGTTGTCCCTTTGATCATGCATGGTTGATTACTCTAAGGAGAGAGTATCTCCTGGTGTTTGCTCATCTTATATTGTTCTTTTGGATATATGTCGTTTAGTTAAGTACAACTCATAGTGACCCTATGAACAGCAGATGTGAACCTTGTCCTATCCTGAGCCAACCTCACTGTTTCTGATACACCTGGCCCCATTGCTATAGTCACTGTGTCAATCCATCTTATCCAAGGTCTTCCTCTCCTGTGCTGATCCTCTACCCTTTTAAGCCTAATGTCCTTCTCCTGGCACCTCTTGGCAGCCTGCCCAAAGTATTTAAGATGGAATTTCAACATCCTTGTCTCCAAAGAGAAATCTGGTTTCAGCCTCTCCAGGACAAATCTGTTACTTCTCTTGGTAATTCATGGTGTGTTCAGTACTCTTCTCCAGCACCACAACTCAAAGACATCAATTTTTCTGTCATCCTTAGTAATTTTCCAGCTCACAAATGCATAGCAAGCAATTGAGAAGACTATGGCCTGTATCAGGTGTACCTCACTCTCCAGACTAACATCATTGCTCTGTAGCACTCTCAGGAGGTCCATGACAGCAGATTTTCACAATGCAACTTAATGTTTTTTTTTTTTAAATAAAATTTTTATTTTATACTGGTTTGCTTACAAAGTTCTTATACATTGTTTTTCACACTGAATCCCATTTTCTTTATCCAGCCCTGCTTCCCAACATCAAATTGGACAACTCTATGATTAACCACCCCAGCCACGCTCACTGTTCTGCTCCCCCTTAGATCTTCATACGCATTTTACTAGTTATCTATTTCTACAATAATGGTCTTACACAGTATTTACCCTTACGGGACTTAGTTCACTTAGTATAATGCTCTCCAGTCCCTCCCAAGTTAGGTAGTGATTTACAAAACCATTGTTCCTGCATGCTATATAGTATTCCATTATATGAATGTACCATAATTTCTCAATCCGTTCAACTGCGGTTGGACATTTGGGCAGTTTCTATATTTTTGCAATGGTATTTCACTAAGATTAAGAATCAGAGTCCATACAATGTCTGCATGGCTCCTTGTGAATCCATCTCTAACTGTTCACTCCTTGGTTCCTCTGATTTAGGTCTCTAAACCTGCAGACACACTCAGGGCCTTCCCACTTGCTGCTTTCTTTGCCTGGAGCATTCTTCCCCAAGTTGTTTGCATGGCTCATTTCCTTACCAATGTCAGATCTTCGTACAAATGTCATTGCCTCAAAAAGACCTCACCTGATTGTCTTCTTTAAAATAGTGGCCTTTTCTCCAGGTTTCTTATTGTCTTTCTTGGCTTTCCCACTCCCTGCATTTATTGCCATTTGATACATTATCTATTTTATTTTCTATTTATGATCTTGCTTTCCTCACTACAACATAAATTCTTCTATAAGGGGAGGGGTTTTATTGTCCATTATATGTACTGTTATATCCATAGTACCTATAAAATGCCTAGCAAATAATAAATACTCAATAAATATTTGTTAGGAGAATTATAAGAAGTCCTGGTGCCTTAGTGGTTGGCACTTTATTGCCAACCAAAAACGAGGGGAAGGTTCTAATACAACAACTGATTCTCGGGGAGAAAGAAAAAAAAATACAAACAACCTCATGGGGCAGTTCTATTTTTATTATTGGGTGGCTATGTGTCAGAAGTGACTCAATAGCAGTGGGTTTGGTTTTATATGAATTATAAATTTGTTGCTTTCAATTCTGTATATCTTCTAATCCGAAATCTCCTAGGAGTCAGCTGTCTGACATTGCAAAATGAGAGAGGATGGTACAGAGAGAAGATGTGCTCTGTACAAACCCTTAGAGATAGAATGAAGATCATTTAAGAAGGAGGAAGTTCAGGAAGGCACATACTATCCTTTCTTGTACATTCATTCATTGATTTAGTAGTCAGTCAATTAATCTTTGTAAAGTAAGTGGTATACAAGATATTATTAAATAAAATTTAAAGTGATTTGTTCATCTAACTAGTCAATACATATTTATTGAGTGCCTATTAATTTACTGGCATCACGCTAAGTGCTGAAGATCTATCAATGAACAAAAAGGTATATGTAGTCTGTATTCTTATAAACTTTACAGTTCCATGAAGGAGACAGATACTGAATAAATTATGACACAAATAGCATTTAATTTATAATTTTTCATATATAGCCCAAAGGAAAATAATAGTGCAATAAGAGAAGCTTATTATGAAGGGATTGAGATTAAAGGAGCTTTGGTGGCACAGTGGTTAAGAATTGTATTGCTGACCAAAAGGCCAGTAGCTCGACACCATCTGCTGCTCTTCTGAATAGAGATGTGCTGACCTGATGCTATAAAGATTTATAGCCTTGGAAACTTTATGGGGTGGAAACCTTCTGCCCTAGAGGGTTTCGATGAGCCAAAACTGGGTTTTGGATAGAAGTTAGGGAAGATAAGGAATTTTTTGACATTTAAATTTTTCTACATTTAGAGTCATCAATACTTGAAGCAGGCAGCTGCTTTGGAGTGGAAATCCAAGTTGAGGCTGGAAGATTGCTGATGGTGAAGCTGTAATAATATTAAAGTGTATTAAGCACTGGATAGAACAGACTAGGAACTTCGTAACAGAAAAAACAAACAAACAAACAAGAAATATGATTGGATCTGGTTGAACTTCAAAAAGGGTCTCAGCTGCTTCGCAGACATTAATGAATTTTACAGTACTTTTTGGTTTCTACCTTAGCTTTTTAATGTCCCAGTTCATTGGCTTTTACAGATCAGGGTTAGAGATTCAGGCTGTTCTTGTCAGTTGAATTTGTTCTTTATTAACCAGACTATTTTAGCAGAGCATGTCATGTGCTATGACACAGTTAAGCATGGAAGGTCTTGGGGACACGTAATATAAGAACCAAAATGAAAATATTTGGGTGGGCTTTATAGACCAGGAGCCAAGGTATTAATGAATGAAGGGACAACATTGAAACAAAAAATTTCAAGATCATGTCTGCTCCCATTTCAATCAGTGAAAGCAGTTATGACAGGGCATCCGAGCTCTCTCATGGATTAGTAATATCTCTCCGTTAATTCTTTTGTTATCCCTTGCCTCTCTTTCATTGTTAAACAAAAAAATTTGAAAATTATGTTTGTTTTAAAGAAAAGTACAAGGAGAAGACTGAGGAGGACACAACTTATACAAATACTATTTAATAAGGGATTTAGGAGTGAAAAAAAATGAACAAGAGTGGCAATGAATAAAGAATACATGTTGGCCAGTTCCTGGGGTGGGAGAAAAAGAACATAATAATAATAATAATAATAAGTACTTCCATTTACCGAGCTCTTTGTGCCAGGTGTGAATCTTTACATAAAGATTATAGATTGAATTGTGGTCCCTTCTCTCCATATGTGATATGAATCCTAACCTATATGCCTGCGGTTACAATTCCATTTGGTAATTAATTGTCTGTTATGTTAATGTGGCAGGATTAGTATAGGATTTATCTTGAGTAAATTTATTTTGAGATATGAAAGAAATGCAATGAACTAATGAAAGAAGTACAGATGGGAAAAGAGTGATTGCAAGCCACATGAAGACTGCCCAGAAGCACAAGTCCAAATAGACAAAACCTTCTCCTGGAGTCAAGAAAGAAAGAAAGAAAGGAAGGAAGGAAGGAAGGAAGGAAGGAAGGAAGCCTTCTCCTACAGCCAGCATTCTGAATTTGAACCTCTGTTCTTTTAAACTTTAAAGACATAGGTATGCTTGACCCAAGTCATGGTATTTCCAGTTGCTTCATATATACATGAAAGTTGGACAATGACTAAAGAGGCCTGATGAAAAATTTATGCTTTTGAGCTTTGGGGTTAGTGAAGAATATTGAGTATAGCATGAGCTGACAAAAGACTTATAACATCTACCTTAAAAGAAGTACAGAGAAAGTGCTCTTTATAAGCAAAGATAGTGAGAATTCTTCTCACATACTTTGCGTATGTTCTGAGGAGATGCCAGTCCCTGGAGAAGGACATCATACTTAGAAAAGTAGAGGGTCAGTGAAAGAGAGGTCGACTTTGAATGAGATAAATTGACAAAGTGATTGCAACAATGGTTTTAAGCACAGCAGACATTGCCAAGGTGGTGCAGATTCAGGCAGGGTTTCATTTTGCCGTGTGTAGGGTTACAGTGAGTCAGAGCAAACCTGATGGCACTTAACAATAACACTGAGAAGATGAATTTATCTTTGTTAAAGACTCCGTTTGTGGGATTTCTGTTCTAACATCACTAGATCATTCAGGAAATACTATAAGTACAATTAACAATCCTGGTTTGCAGATGAGTAAAGTGACACTCAGAGCACAGTTGCAAGAGGATCCAATTCTCTAACTGAACGATGCAGAAAGGAAAAAGATGACCAGCCCCAGTGTCTGTGTCAGCACCATGGATAGCACACTTCTTGGCTGAGACTCCACCTACTTCCATTGAGTTGATCAACTCTTAGAGACCCTTTATAACGTTTCAAAGGCTGCAAATCTCCATTAGAGGTGCACTTGAGTAAAAGGGATCCAGGCTGACACAATGAAGAAGCACTCTGACTGCAAACTGAAAAGTTAGGGTTTTGCATTCACCAGCTGATCCAAGAAGATGTGGTCTGTTTCTGTAAAAGATCTACAGCCTTGAAACCCTATGAGCCAGTTCTACTCTGTCCTATAAGGTCACTACTGAGGACAGTGGGTTTGATTTTAGTTTTATTTGAGTAAGTTGTTTATAAATTTCCCCTTTTTACCCCTAGGATATGTTGTGGCTATTAGAGGTCACTTTTTTTCTTTTCTTTTAAAGACTTGATAATTAATGTTTTTTGTGGCAGCAGCACAAGAATGTAAAAATCTGAAGACAGAATCTGGGAAAGAGTCACAGTCTTCTGCATAAGAAGGAAGTGAGAGGTTTGGAAGCTAAATTAGATAAAAGAGTGAGAAACAGAAGCCAGGGAACATGTGGGTAGTTAGAAAGGAGGGGTTTCAAGGAAGGGCAAGGGAGAGAGGGCACTTGGAGTAAAGAGAGAGAGACGAACTAGGAAAATGTTAAAAGATTGCAATGGTGTGTGTGAAGTAGATCCCTGTCTTCTATCGAGTGTTCAGCAAATCTGACAACCTTGACTTATGTGTAACTGCATTTATGCGGGAGCTTGATGAGGTGGCTGAGACAATAAGGCCTGTATTCTGTATAAGAACACAAGCAACTTAACATTAACTGAATAGCAAGTATTTTTTTTTCTGATGAGGTGTGGTAGTGCAGAACTTCTAAATTTTTCAGCCTACCTTCCTGTAATCAGTTTAAAATCATTTATAAGGCAGAGATAGTGTCTCTCCTCCTTCCTCTCCCAGGGACTACCACATTGTGGACACACCTCACATGCTACAGAATTTGAATGATTTGATCTGTTCCCTGTGGTTGAGTTCTATTCAAACAAGCTCCAGGAGTTTCCCTCTGCTTATAAGAATCAGATGTCCCAGAATTTCCACATCACTGCTAATTTAAAATATCATTCTTTCCTCCTCTCCCCTACACACACCTCAATTAGTCATCCATGTGTTTGAATTTGAAGCTCAAAAGGAAATGCTCACTATACTTCTACGATCAAAAGAGGAATATACTGAGAGTAAGAGCTGATCAGCTTCTTCTAGGTTACAGGAAAACTCCCAAATCACTAACAATTTGATCTACTAGAGACTATATAAGATGGCAGCGGGAGTGTGAGTCTGGGTCACCTATGCCCATGGGGAAAACTGCTGTTTTATTCTAATTTAGAATTCTTAGGGAGAAACCGAACAATAAGTGTCTTGCTTTATCATCTACTGAAGCATCACTTTGACTTGGATCTGGAAGTATGGTGTGGTTTTTGAGCTCCCAAACAGAGCTTGAAAATGACAAAAGATCATTCATGGCCTTGCTATCCATTTGGAATGAGGTGATGATCAGGGAATGGTTTTCAAAGCTCTTTGCAATCTCGATTGTTCTAAACAAACCCTACTATGACCAATAGCTAAAGATAGATTTAAGTATTCTGAGCATATTGTTTGTAAAAGAGTTTTTATGTTCATTTGCTTTCATTTTTGCTGATGGGAAAGTCTGCTGTTAGGGACCTCTCCAAAGTGCTGAAGAGCAATGGTGTCTCTTTGGAGACTAAGGTGCGTCTGATACAGGCCATGGTCTTCGCAATCACCTGTTATGCATCAGAGAGTTGGACAATGACCAAGGAGGATAGAAGGAGAATTGATGCCTTTGAGCTGTGGTGCTGGAGAAGAAAGAGTATTGAGAATACCATGGACTGCTAGGAAAACAAACAGATTTGTCCTGCAAAGGGTTAAACCGGGTGGCTCCTTGGAGGCAAGGATTCTGAGGCTCCGTCTAACTTACTTTGGACATGTTGTGAGGAGAGACTGGTCCTTAGAGAGGGACATCATGCTTGGTAGGGTGGAGGGACAGCGCAGGAGAGGAAGTCCCTCTATGAGGTGGATTGATTCAGTGACTGGGATAATTGGGATGGGAGTGTCAGAGACAGTGTGATTGGCACAGGACAGAGCGGAGTTTAGGGCTGTTGTACATAGGGTCGCTATGAGTCGCAGGTGACTCGATGGCACATAACAACAAACAACAACAGGGCTCTTCCCACCAACTGTGGTAGCCAACATGAACAAAATATTGGCCTTGGAGTCTGACGTAGCCGGGTCTGAACCTTGGCTTCACCATGCACTTGCAATTTAACCTTGTAATACTACTTTGTTGATCCTCAATTTTCTTACTTGTGAAATGAGATCTATTGATATATGCTTATGTTTATTGAATTAGTTAAGGTAGGTGACCTTCAGTAACAAAACCCAACACAGCTTAGTGGCGTAATGCAATGAAAGGTTTGTTTTTCATTCCTGTCGCAGTCCCATGCAAGTCAGCAAAAGAATCTGACTCTACACAGTTGTATAGGTACCCCTGATCTTTCCTTGTAGTAGCTGCAGCTCCCTAGGGCTTGAGAGCCTTCCACTATCTCCTCTGGGTAAGGCAGGCAAATAAGGAAGAGAGTCACCACTAAGAGTTGAGCGAAAAGGCTAGCAGGTGGTGCACATGGCCCATTATGTACCCATGCTCTGTTGTTACCTGGCTGTACCTGATGAAAGGAAGTCTAGGCAATAGGGATGTGCCAAAGAGGAAAGCATTTCTAATTTGGTGAACACCAAGCCACCCCTGTCTTGTAGAGGTGTAAAACGCAGGGTAAAGGCCTTGATTCTATCTATCTAGAATATCACAGAAGAAGGACTCAATAAATGTTAGATCTAGTAATACTGTTGACACAGGAAAGTGAGTTTTGATTTCCAGATAAGCAACTAAGAAAACGCTTTTGAGACTCCATTTATTTGTAAGATGTGAGTCGACGTGCCCATTTTTCTTGCCTCCCTAGGAATACTGATTACACGGCCATGAAGGGTTAAACTTCCCCGGCCTCCATTGATACTCGACAGCTGGGTATCTTTTCAAGGACCTTCAGCACTCTCTTTCAAGGCAGTAAATACATCTGGCATTCCCTATTCTGGAAATACAAGCAACTAGTCAATTGAAAAAGGCGTCTGCTGATGGTAGCATGACAAGCAATATCCATAACTGCTTGTAATCTCCTTCAGACATCCGCCTGCTCCCAGCCAGCCCCACTGAGCACAAAGAGGCTCCTATTATCTCGGCAGCCTTCTGTCGCCAAAAATGCAGATGAACCCTGACCTGATATTCCACTCAACATGCCCTCTGAGCAAAAGGCCTTCTTCAAGTGTTTACCCTGCCAGAATAGCAGATGAGTGGGGCACAGGGAGCAGGCATTTAGGAGGCAAGCAGCTGCGGCACAGTGGAAGCGAGCACAGATTTTGCCTTTGGGATTAGAAGATTCAGATCTGCAACTTGCTAGCTCAGGGGCCTTGGAAGGAGCACTTTACTGCTCTTGCCTCAGTTTCCTCATTGGAATATTGTGAACAGGCCTAACGCCTACATTGCCCATGTTCTAGAAAGTGTTAGTTGTTGTTGTTAGGTGCCATTGAGTCTAGTACAACTCATAGTGACTCTATGAATAAAAGATCTGAACCCTGTTCTATCTTGTGCCATAGAAAGTACTGGGGATGCAAAGACGTATTGAAAACGTACACAGAGTACATTTCTGATTAAAAAAAAATCTGAAAGGAAGAGGTGGCACCATAATTCCAGACAAGGTGGAGTTGGGACTTACAAGTGAAAAGATAATCATCACATCTTGAACAAAAGAGACCTAATCTGTGCCCCTGTTGATGACATGACACTGTAGAGACGTTCTTTAACCCCAGGAAGCTATCCTGAACTAACCTTGATGAGAAAGGACACAAATGTACAAAGCTGCAGTCTAATCTGGTTAAATGATTCCTTTTCCATCAGAACAGGATCCGCAAGGACAGAAATTGGAAGATAGAATGACTCTTTCCACCCAACACCCTCATCCACTCAAGAAAGCTTAATCTCATATTGTTTCTAAACAAACAAACAAACAAACAAAATTTCATATTACTTCTCTAATAATGATAGCTCTTTACATTTGTACTAAATATTAATATATAAAGCTCATCTTGTTTTTCAAAAAACATCACATTCACATCCCACAGTCACATTCTAATCCAGACATCTTAGTCTCCCTGAATCTGAGCCTCAAAGCCATTTGTCTAAGATTACATAATAAGATGTGATTCCAGAGCTGTATTTCCTTCCACCATACCACTGATGCTCTGCATCTGTGTCCCAGATAACCCAAGAGGAAAATTTTATCTCCTACAAACTAGACATAGACAGATGTTTGTAGTCTAAGCATTTTGGGATTAAGAACTAGTAACACTTCTCTGATTCTCAACGTCTCTAACAGGAGGTACACAGCGAAACACGTTTCTTTCAAGTTTTTGTCAACTCATGCTGACCTCACATGATTATGAGATGGGTGATTAGCAAAGAAAGTTGTCAGGATGAAGGGAAAGTTTCAGGTGTTGCTTGGAACTAAAAAATGGATTGTGGATGATGCGTGTTAAAAGAGGAAAAACTATCAAAGGAAGAGAGAAGAAGCTAGCCAAAGAGGAAAGATTCTCTTAGATTCAGTGTCCCTTTTCCCAGGGAGAGACCCCAGGTCAACCACAGAGGAACTTAGAAGGGCTCACAGTCAAGTGATATCTCTAATGCTCCAGCATAGGATCAGAAATGAAATGTGGACCTGCAGAAACTGGACCTAGAATGAAGGACGCACCCAGTCCTGCATTTTACACATATAGGGTGATCAAATTCAATCAAACCCCAGACAAAGCAGAATATGAACCCAGGACTTTTACATGAAGCACATGGGAAGCAGAATAGAAGCTTCACATGGGAGGTGGAGTGTAAACAAGTAGCAACATGTGGGAAGAAAATTTTCAAGTCCCTTTTTAGGGATGGAGATGGAGTCTGGCTCTGAGACTGCAATTTAGGGCACAGCACTAGGGGATTCTGTGGCCAGTGGTGATTGTCGACAGCAGCTGCATGGTCATCCTCTACCCAGGCCATCATGTCACCAAGTCACAAACTATGTCAGGGAGCAGCACCATCGTGATGTGAAGGGAGCCTAAGGAGAAAAAAGGAGGGAAGCAGAGGCTTTCTCTGAGGGTGGCTGGACGGAATATGTACATTTTCAAGGAAGAGGTATATGTGTGTGTGCTGATGAGGTATTATCCCTGAACCCACTGCAGTAGGAATCCTGATTTGGGGCATTGAGGCTACACTAGCCACGTTCTGGGTGAGGAGTGACCTACATGCTTTGGATATGGAGCAGCAGTCCCACTATCTCACTGAGGAAGAGCTGCTAGGCTTTGTGCAGCGAGTGACCGGTCTCTCTCGCTCTTCACTTGGCCCTGGGCGAGGGTGGCGTGCTGCTGACAATGGCTGCTCCACAGACACCTCATCCTGAAGGATTCACAGCCCCAGCCATTCCTCCCCAGTGAATGTGACCCACCACTGAAATCTCATCAGCCGTCAGGGCAGAAGAGGTCAGGCCCAGTGGCTGCAGACAATGGCCTTATCGGCTGCTACTAGTGAAGGCATAAGCAGAGGATTGGATGCTATCATTCTAATTTACACGGGATTTTGTTTCTTTCCAGGTACTTAGCATGTGGATCTAGGTGATATCAAAGGCAGAGCATTATACAATAAGTAGGCTTAACCTCCATCTCACCCCCTCTCATCCTTCTGTCTCTTCATTGAGGCCAGGAGGAGCTGCAGCTGAGGTTGCCATAGTGACCAATTAGGATTACAGAGATGTTCTTGCCGAGAAATAAGGGAGTATCGATTTAGCTTTGACAGTGGGGCATCTGGGGACCAGGGAAGCCCAGGGGTGTCCAACATAAATAGAGGCACAGTGTGTCACCCTCAAGTCTGTCCTGGGGTTGTGTCACTTTTGGACTGGGCTTCCTATGTGGTAGAGACCACTGGCAGGTTCCTGCCTGTTCAGAGTTTTGTTATCTACATGGCAAGGATGAAGTGTGCATGAGAGCTTGAGGAGCGAGGGGCAAGATCTCACCCTCAGATAGTCTGCCTGACCCTCAAGAGAATGGAATTCCTTGGATCAATTAACAAGACTTTGATGTCCGAACAGGTTCACTTCCCCAGGAGCTTCCTGTTGCCAATCAAGAAGGAAGAATTTCTAGGTGGCCGGAGACATACCCAGAGCAGGAGGTGTAAGAACTAGAAGTTAGAGAACATGCCATGGGACAAAACATTTAGTATTATCAAGTACAAAATCAAGTACTTCTGAATACTTTGTGATGGCTATTGTTATGTACAGTCAAGTTAGAACCGACTCATACCAGAACCTACCATCCAGTGGGTTCTCAAAGGCAGTAAATTTCAAGGGAAATTGTCCATCCTTCTCCTATGAAACAGTGAGTGGATTTAAACCATGTTCCTTTGGGTTGGCCCACAACTCCTTACCACTAAGCCACAGCTTCTGAAATGAAGAGGAAGATGGGGCTTGGAGGTACACTGAAGGCCTCTGGGTGTGAAGCTTAGACTTGGGGTGGATTTGGAAAAGCAGAGGGTGTGCTTGAGGCTGCCATGATGCACATGTGTGGCTGGGGACATGTCAAGTGACATCATTGAACCTTAGTTATAGTCCTCTGTCAATAAAGGCTCATTATAATCTACTCCAGAGAAGTGCTGTCAAGTGCAGAACTTCCACTGAAAAAGTGCTTGGTGCATTCTAAGCATAGGGGGCCAGGTTATGAGGAGCAGAGAACTGGTAAGTGGATGAGTAGGAGAGAGAGGGGTTGAGATGAAGGGGAGGAGGCATGAGAAGGGATTTGGTGGCTTTAGACTGAATAAGGAAGAGAAGACTGGAGGCTAGAGGACCAGAGTGGGAAGAGAGAGGCAGAGGAGAAAGAATTTGGACACCAATTCAAAGCCTGAGAGCAGAGAGAGTAGGAAGAAATTTCTCAGTGTGGAGGAACAAAAGACCTTAGTTTCTCTAGAGGAGAGAGTTTCCCTCATCATCCTTCACTTCAGAAAATGATCTAAAGTTCCTTGGAAGTAAGAAGAGAGAGAAATTCACCAATAAGTGCCTCATTCCCAGAGAACTGAAGCACCATCCTGGGCAGAGCCAGTGTGTCTGGAGTTAGGACCTGGCCGACCATCCAGCCTGACCTAAATGGGCAACCCCAGGAATGGGCTTCACGTTCATCCCACCTTGACTTGCAACATGCTGCGTTTCTTTCAAGGGCCATTCTAGGAGGTACCCAGAGGTAGCGTAGCTCTGTTTCTGATTCCCCTGCCTCCCTGTAGGTAAGCTCCAGGGCTTTTAATTAGCACCGAAGGGTAAAGAGGACCCTGGCAAACAGCTTCTTTTTCCTCACTGTCCTCGTCCCTTGTCTCAGTAGGATTTAATAACTGCCCTCCTTAAAGATCAGGAGACATGATTAATTCTGACTTGAGGATTATTAAAATGCTTCCACCGAGCATCTGGCATTAAAAGTTTTAAATCAATTAATCTGTTGTTTGGGAAGAGCGTTCTCTTTAGCAAAGCTCCGAGAGGCATTCAAGTCGAGGTTGGGATGAAAGAGATGATGCTGGAGGGAGAGCTTAGCATCTCTGAGAATGGAAGGGACACTTACATCCACTGGACTCCAGACCTGGCCCCCTGGCTCCTGAGTCACAACTCCCACAAAAATCACTGTGCATCTGATTTAGAAATGAGTCCCCCTCCCATTGCCTTAAGACTGCCAGAGAAAAGACAAGATTTCTAGTTATATTTGAATTCCAGATGAACAACAAATACTTGCTTTTTTAAAAGCAATACCCAAACAAAGAAAACCAAATCATTATTTATCGAAAATTTAAATTTAACTGAGCTTCTTGTATTTTTGTTGGTGGGATCTGGCACCCCTGCATCCTATCCTGTTTTGGTAGCAGACATCAGACTATAGTAGATCTTCCAGGTCTGAGCTCCAGTGCTGTTTCCACGGAATATATCTTCCTCGCCGCCCCCTCCCTGTTTCCACCCCAGGCCCAGTGAAATTTAAGCAGCCCTGAATACTGAGATACTTTAAGCATTTGTGAGACCCTTACTCAAAGCTTTGCAGAATTTCCATTTGAATGACAAGTCACTGATGAGATTTCACACTGATCTGTTGTTCATGTGGAAAATTTTGCATTTTCAGTCCATGGTCCTGAGAGCATATGCCTGGCGTAGTCTTTAGCTGTTGGTTGCTCTCCCCTTCTGAGAGGGTCCACACCTCTCATCTGTCCCCAGTGCCACTATGGATTAAACTGTGTACCCTCACCCTCAAAATATGTATTAAAGTCCTTACCACTACACCTGTAATCCTGACCACTATAAACTGTATTTTTCTCCATTGAGAAAAGATTGAAGTTGTCAATGATTTCATCGAAGAATCAAAAGATGTGCTGCACAGGGAAAATCTGCTAGCAGAGACCTCTTTCAAGTGCTAAAGAGCAAGGGTATCAGTTCAAAAGCTAAGATGTGCCTAAAGTAAGCCATGGTATTTTCCATTGCTTCATATGCATCTGAAAGCTTGCAATGAATAAGAAAAAGTGAAGACCACGGACTGCAAAAAGAACCCACAAATCTTTCTGGGAAGTTCCACTAGTGCACTCCTTAGAGACAAGGATGGTGAAAGCTCATCTCACATATTCTGGGCATGGTGTCGGGAGGTGCTGGCCTCAGGAAAAAGGCATCATGGGGGAAAGATAGAGGGTTATTATAAAAGAAGACTCTCAAGGAGATGGATTGACACAGTGACTGTTACAATGGCCTTGAACTTGTGGAAAACCAGGAGGATGACACGGGATAGGGCAAGGACTCTGAGTGTGACTTCTTTCTAGGGCTGGTGAGAATTAGGCAACTGTGAATACTTGGATTCTTAAGAAAGACACTTCTCAGAAAGATTTTGTGGTTCTTTTGGCATTCTATTTCTTTGCTTTTTCTTAGCTGATGTCTAATTTTCAGGTGCATATGAAGCAATGGAAAATACCATGGCTTTAAGCAAGTGCATCAATGACACTGAACAACAGCAACACTCCTGGCAATTCCAAAAAAGAACTGATTCCTTTGAATTGTGGCATTGGTGGAGTGTATTGAATATATCACAAACTGCCAAAAGGACCAACAGATATCTTGAAGGAAGTGCAGTCGGGTGCTTCTCAAAAACAAGCATGGAGAGGCTTTGTCTCACATGCTTTGAGCATGCTAGCGGTTGAGTTCTGTCCCTGGAGAAGGACATCATGTTCGGGGAAAGTGGAGAGTTAGTGAGAAAGCTGAAGCCCCTCGAAAAGATGGATTCACACTGTGGCTGCAGCAATGGGCATCTGCACAGCAGGGACTGGGCAGGGCTTCATTCTGTCGCCCAGGGTTGCTGTGAGTTGGAGCTGGCTAGAGGAGACCCAGGCAACATTCACTGCTGTGAATGTACTTCGGGAGCAGGGTTTTCTTTATTAATGAGGTCCTATCAGTGTAGGGCATTGCTGAAACCAAATCCCTTCTGACTCTTGAGAGGCAGCACAGACATAAAATCAAGAGGTCAGAAGCCAGGGAGATGGATGTCACGTGGAGATAGCCTTGGGACCACAGAATGCTGGGTTTACACTGAAATACAATCCGCCCCCCCCACCCTTCCCTGAGCTGATGATAGAGCCTTTCTCTAGAGTTGCTACCCTGAATTGGACTTCTCACCTCTGGAGCTGGGAGAAAACATATTTTTGTTCTTTAGAGCCACTGACATGAGCTATTAAGACATAGGCTCATCCAACCCTGAGCTCCTGAGAAGAGCAGCTGGGTTGAGTCTAGACCTGGGTACACAGTCCTAGCTAGCCCAGGGTGAATGCATGGCAGGACTTCAGTATAAGGTATAACAGGAATTCATGACTGAATTCCCACCTGTGCTTTCACCCAGGCTCTTGAGAGCCCCGAGTTGTCATTCACAAATCACATAAGGGTTAAGTATATAGAAATGGTCTGTGGAGGGAAACAGAATCCAAACCAATCTTAAACCCACTAAGGAGAAGTTGTAGGAAAGGGGCCAGCATCCATAGGCTCAGATTCTACATGTTGGCTCCACTTTCTGCCACTTATATCCAGCATCCTTGGTTAAGTTTTCTCTATTCTCTGGGCTTTAGTTTCTCATCTGTAAATGCAGGGATTTGAGTTAGGGTGTTCTTACTGTTCAGATATCCTGAAACCTCTGCATCAGTGCTGAGCTCTGCAGCCCCAGAAGGAATTGAGTGAAACGACAAACCCTGGGGTCTAGCCTCTACCTGGTAAACCCTTGCCTGACTATGCTCTGACCACTTTCTGTGGCTGTTTGGAGTTTCCTTTTCTCTCAGTGAATGGGGTCAGATTTGAGGGCTCTTGTTTCCTAAGTAAGGAGGGAGGAGGGGGGAGATGCCACCCTTTCAGACCCCACACCCACCCAAGGGATCCTGGGACCCTGGGCTGCACCTCAGGTATTTCTTTTCAGCCTCTGCAGTCAGCCCGGATTTATCCTACCTCTCGTCTCTCATGTAAAATGCATCTCCCGACACTCGGCCAGGTTAAATGATTTAACAGCCAAGGCTGATAGGAATTAGGGGTCCGGGAGCAGAAGGCAATGCCTGCTTTTCAGATGAGATTGGAAAGGAGATGGAGATCGGTGGTGATGATAATCTCTTATTTTAATAATATAAAATAACTGTCCTGCTGAATCAGGGTGAGCGATGAATTCTGTGGCCTGGGGTTAGAGAGAGCTCCGCCTGGGGAGGATGGCCAGGGGCTGCGGGAGCCGCCTCTCTTGTTTTTCTCATTTGAAGAAGACTCAAGTCAGCTCTATCCTGTGACTCCCTGGATCTGGTGTCATGAAGAATACGGATAGCCAGGGAGGCTGAGGAGAAAAGTGGTGACTCCATGCGCGTGTGTGTGTGTCCATGTGTGCAGGTGTGCACAAAGGAGATGCTTATCAAGAGAATGTTGTTGTTGTTGTGTGCCCTCGAGTCTGAAGTGACTCATACATAGCTGATCCTTCAGTGAGTTTTCAGAGACAGTTAAATTGTAAAGGAGGTTGCCCATCCTTCTCCTGCAGAGGAGCTGGTGCATTTGAACCGAGTACCTTTGGGATTGCAGCACAGCTTCTCATCATTAGGCTACCAGAACACCCTAGAAAGGATGAAGGAATAAAAGTGAACGGGAGTAAACTGAGGCTCACTTTTCCTTTGTGATTCTGTTATAAGATACTTGCTGCTGCTCTTGTTATGAACCATTGAGTCAAAACTGACTCCTAACACTCCAGTCCATTTTCAGAAGCAGCAAATCCATCACGTTGGAGATCGCCCATATTTCTCCCACAGAGCAGTTGGTGATTCGAATTCCCACCTTTGGGTGGGCAGCACAGGTTCTTACCAGTATGCCTCCAGAGCTCTGCAGGCTCACTTAGGCTAGAAAAGGGAAACAGCCTGTCAGAAGGCAGGAACCTGGACAATGTGACCCTTTGGAAGGATCGGGACTGTGGCACAGAATCACAGGAGGTTTGATCCTGTCCCCAGTCAAGCTGAATAAAATGATGTCATTAATGTCAATCAATAACAATAATCAATCTACCAATTAATACACGAGTGTGTCCGCACACATGCTTCCCGAATACCCATTATGTGCGAGTCTTCCCAAGGCTGGCCCCACTGGGCCAGGTGATTCTGGAAGGAGCCGGGTGGTGGGGAACAAGCTCTGTGGCACAGGCTGGCTCAGCAGGGTTTCCCTCCACAGTGGGCTGCTAATAGCTGAGGAGCTGCCGACCTGTCTTCTTCCCTGGGATTAATTCATTACTCCAGCCCTACTCTCATTCCATCAGGTTCAAACGTCAGAATTTAATATTCAGCTAATGAGTCAAATGCTCTCTCTATCTCTCCCTCTCAGTCCTGTCTGTCTGGGGCTCGCTCTCGCTCCCTCTTCTCACTCTGCAGACAATTGCAGGTATCGGAGGTCACAGGGAGGTGGGAGGCAGAGACTCCAGTTGCATGAACAGGTGCAGGGCCTTCTGATCTTCTTCCCTTTCCTTAGGGACCTAGTCCACTCTACTTGAGGTGCTTGTTCCTGCTAAGATTGAAGTGCAGAGAAGAAAGGTATCTGCTCCCGTGGGGTTCTTGAGTCAGGAATCATCAGAGAACACAGGGAGGTGGGAGCACCGGGACAGGAGTCTCTGCTCTTAGAATCACTGCTCCTCATTAGTGAGTAAGCACTTACTCTGATTCATTATGTGTTGGGTCTGTGTTAGGCAAGAAGCATAGGAGATTAAACTGAGAATTCATTGCTGAACTATGTGGCTAGTGAGTATCTAAAGGGGCCCTCTTCGTAGTCCTTAGGCGAGGAGATGCTGGAGCCAGAGTTCCTCAGTTTAGTCTTCACTGATTGGCTGGACTTATTTAGGCACATTGATCTATCTCTGGTTTCTAATCTACAAAACAAGGATAATAAGAATACCATCTTTGTGCAGTTGTTATGATCATTAAACGGGCAGATACAGTAAACCCATTGCCACTGAGACAGTACTGACTTTCAGTGACCCAATAAGATGGAGAAAAACCACCTCACAGGAACCAGGCTGCCACATATTTCTAACCACGTTTCTCTGGATTAACAACCAAGCACTTGAACCGCTGCACCACCAGAACTCTTTGATACACGTAACCCACCATTTCCCACCCCAGCTCAGTCAGTTCTGACTCATGGTGACCAGATGTCAGAGGTTGTAAATCTTCACAGAAGGAAACTACTTCATCTTCCAGTTGCAGAGCAGTTAGGGGATTCAAACTGCTAACCTTTCGGTTACCAGCCCAATATATAATTTACTCTGCACCAGGACTCCTTTAACACATGTAAAATATTTAGCAAATGTTAAAGAAATATCATTCCTATTCTTTGCCTACAGTCTCAGAGTCTAAAATAGAGTGAGTCAACATTGACTGGCAGGTTGCTATACACCAGGCAATGTGTTTTATGTGCATTAACTCATTTGATCCTCACACCAACCTTATAAAGTTATTAGGCCATTATCATTGCCACTGTTTTTGCAGAAAAGGTGAAGTCACAACAGCTCTTTACTGATGCTCTTGCCTAAGCTACTGCATTGATCAAGAGAATGTATATTCTACTTCCACCTCAAACATTACTTCCTCCAGGAGGCTAGCCCCTTGATTTCTGTGAACAGATGAGGCCATGGCCTTCTCTATGGATCCCCTAGGACTGTATTTTGATCTGTGCTATAAGACAGCACCATTTCTGCAATTATATATTCTTCGCCTCTCTAAGAATCAGAACTGTGACCATTATTGCAGACCCAGAGTCAAAGAGAGCAGAGGTCAAGTTCTAGCTCTATCATTTACTAGTCAGGTGTTCTTGGGCAAAACCTGATTATCTTGGTTACCTGGTGCTGTCATCACAATACTACCACAGGTAAGTAGCTATAAAGTACAGACTCAATTGTTTCACAGTTTGGGAGACTAGAAGGCCAAATTCAGAGGATGAGCTCCAGGGAGAAGTCCTTCTTGTTCTATTTTGACTTCTAGTAGCTGTCAGTATTCTTTGGCATTCCTAAGCTCATGACTGCACCTACCTGTTGTCATAGAGCATCTTCTCTTTCTTGCTATGTGTATATGTGCATCTTTCCATGATTGCTTTTCCAGTTTTGTAAAACACTATTAAAAAAAGATCAAAATCAGCACCTACCATACTGTAAAATGACCTCAGGAAGATAGCAAAAGAAAAGAATATTTCCAAACAGGGTAACATTTACAGGTACAAGGGTTAGGATATCAATACATTTTTTATAGGACATAATTTAATCCATAAAATTGGTCTTGGACTCAATTTCATCCTCTGTAATATCATAATAGTAATTATTAAAACAAGCTTGGACGCATGAGTGGTATCCACTTCCAAAACAGCTTGCCTCAGGAAACCCTATGAACCTGGAGAAAGGATGAAAGTTATACAAGTGTTCAGGTCTTTTGTTCATAGGGTTGCTATGAGTCATGTACTACTCGACAGCACTTAACAATGACAACAACAATGAGATAGATCAGTTGACCTAGTGGACAAAAAGTTGTGCTACCAAGCCAAAGGTGGGTGACTTTAATCTGCTGCCCCCAGGTCTGTTTTTAATTGTTTCTGGTCAAATAATTTTCTAAGTAGTATAGCCCTGGTCTGTCTACTTGGTGTATAGAGGTAACTCGTGGTTGCTGTGAAGCTGCTCTGTGACACTGAAGTGTTAAATGCAATAATGGATTCCCATGGTGGACAGTATTTGGTGGAGCTCCCCAATTCAAACATGCTTGGAAGCAGGAGTAGCATACACTTCCAAAATAGCTTGCCTCCAGAAACCCTATGAACCTGGAGAAAGGATGAAAGTTATACAAATGTTCAGGCCTTTCATTCATAGGTTTGCTATGAGTCGTCTATGACTTAATGACACTTAACAACAACAACAACAACAACAACAATGACTAAGATTGACAAGAAGAATCAATGCCTTTCAGTTGAGGTGCTGGAGAAGAGTATTGAACATAGCATGGACTGCCAAGGAAATAGGTTTGTATTAGAGAGGGTGAAACCAAGTTGCTCCTTGAAGGAAAAGATTTTGAAGCTCCATCTCAGTACTCTAACACCACAATTCAAAGGCATCAGTTATTATTCTGACATCCTTATTCATTGTCCAACTATTATATGCATAGCAAGTGATTGAAAAGGCCATGGCCTAAATCAGGGACACTTTAAACTGACATCATTGCTTCTTTGTAGTTTGGAGGGGTTCTTGACAACAGAGTTTACCAGTGTAACACATCTATTGATGTTTTGACTGCTGATACTAAATGTTTGTAGGGTTGATTGTGGATCCAAGTAAGATGAATCATTGATTGCAATGATCACAGTTACTTGTATACCCTTGACTGAAGAATGATCGCCCTGCTGTCAGGAAAGATCATCCTTTTTAGCATGTACCTTCCGTAGGAATGCATGTAGAGCAGTGAGGGAGGAAAGGGACACTGTGTGGGCAAGTAGCCAGCCAGATCAGCCTAAGTGATGATGGTGAATAGGGTGGCAGATGTTGCAGGAGCTTTCCTAGCCTAGTGGTAAGGGGCTGCGCTGCCAACCTTAAAGCACTTGGTTTGAATCCACCAGCTGTTCTGTGGGTAAAAGATGGGCAACCTCCTCTTGTGCAATTTGAAAACCCACTAGAGGGACAGCTTTGGGTGGGTTCTGACTTAACAGTGCACGACAACAATAAGAAGACTGGGAGGTAGGTCACAGGCAGTGGTTAGATGGGGAATTCACCATGACCTATCAATCAAGTAGTCCAAGGTAGGTAAACTAGCATGAGGAGAGGAGAAAGCAGAAGATATTGAACCAGGCCAGGAAGGGATGGTGGGGGAGGCTTTCCTGTGCATCTCCTAATTCCCAGATAGGTAGTATGGAGCTTGATGAAGATTATAATATTGGCTAAATGGTGATCTGCGAACAGCCCTGTATGTCAGCCTGGACTTTTGAGCCAGAGCTCCTCTTAAAAGGTGTTTGCATCATGTTTGACGTTATATCATAGTCATGCTCATACATAATTTACTCTCTGATGCTCCCTGAGGATGCCCACTGTTACATCCTCCACAGCACCTAACACAAAATCTTGCTCATGGTCAACGATAGGTTGAATAACTTGGAATGAATTTGCTATTTCCAGTATGGTGAATTATAGTGGAAGTTGTGCACCATTGAGTTGGAATGAATGCCTCACTGACCCTCTAGCAGTTACAGAGGCAGTAAATCACATGGGAGGAGATTGCCCATCTTTCGGGCTGGCAGTGTAGCTCCTTACCAGTAGGACCAGTAGAGCTTCTTGATTATGATAAGAGTAGACAGATCCAAAAGACAAGGGTCTCTGAGAAATATCCCAGACTGAAACTGGAATTGAAATAAACCAGACCATCAGAAGGGGAGTTTGTGGAATGGTGCTTAAAGCAGAGTCCCAGTAACTCTGCTTGGATGGAATGAGAATGGGAGGGGGATCAGGAGGTTGAGAACAAGATGTAAGAGTGTGTCCAACCCTCCTCTGATAGCTGCCACCATCATATTAGTTACGGCTCTCTCGCTCAGGTGCCTATAATAGCCTCCCAAGTTGTCTCTGATCTTCATTTTCTCTCTGGTTCCAGGCATCAGTCAATTGACTAATTCTCATCCTCTATCACTTTCCGAGTCTTCAGTGACTGCTATTAACCTCAGAAAGGAGTTCAAGCTCAAACACCCCAATCTGCCTTATTACTTACTCTGCTTCCTTCTATAAATGTAACACACATTGTTCAAATGGTAGCTTATTTATAACTCCACAACACACTTTGCAATTTCTTGCTTAGATACCTTTTCACAGTCCTCTTGCTGTCTCTCACAAATCTACACCTACACCCACTCCTTTTGCTCATTTTTAATCTTACTTTTCACGAAGATGTTTGACTTCCTCACTGCCATTCATTCTTCCTTCATTTAATATATGCTGAGTATATACCATGTGCCAAGTACCTTCTGTCTGTTATCCAATAATTATTTTTCCCAGTAGCTCTATGATGTGGGCTTTGCTGTTATTATTGCATAGGCGAAGTAGCTTGTCTTGAGTTACCTAGCTGGCGAATATTGGGACAAATATTGAACTCCAGTTCTTTTAAAATAGAAAACTATTGTCCTTAATCCTATCATATTCAAAATAATCTTTGTAATTCCACTTGTTCTCCAGAAAATAAATAGCCTTCACTCCTCTCTAGTGAACTCTGGTGGTCTAATGGCAAGAAATTGCGCTGCCAACACGAAGTTTTAGCTTGTGCCAACCTCACACATTCTGACACACAAGAGCCCATTGAGCAATCACCATGTCATTCCACCTGGTTGAGGGTCTTCCTCTCCTTCATTGACCCTCCATCCTTTCCAGCATCATGTCCTTCTCCAAGGAATAGCATCTCCTAGCAACATGTCCAAAGTATGTGAGGTGAAGCCTCATCATTTTTGCCTCCAAAGAACATTCCAGCTGGACCCTCTCTAAGACATATGTTTATTCTCTTGGCCATCCATAGGATGTTTAGTGCTCTTCTCCAACACCACAGCTCAAAAGCATCAATTCTTTTGCTGTTATCCTTATTTATTGTCCAGCTCTAGGATGTATTTGGAAGCAGGAGTGGCATCTACTTCTTAAACAACTTGCCTCCAGAAACTCTATGAACTTTCAGGCCTTTTGTTCATAGGGTCGCTATGAGTCATGCTCGACTCAAGGGCAATCAACAACACAACAACAACAGGATGCATAGCTAGTAATCAGAAAGATCAAGGCTTGAATCAGATGCGTGTTAGTCTTCAAACTGACATCACTACTCCTCAATAATTTGGAGAGGTCCCTCACTGCAGATTTTCCCAGTGCAATGCACCTCCTTATTTCCTGACTGCTTGTATCCAAGGGTGTTAATTGTGGATCCATGCTAGATGAAGCTGTTGACTGTTTAAATCTCCTCTCCATCCATTGTGATGCTGCCTATCAGTCCAGTGGCAAGAATCTTTGTTTTCCTGACATTGAGCTTAAATCAATACCGAAGGCTGCATTCCTTGATCTTCTGCAACAAGTGCTTTAAGTCCTCCTCACTTTCAGCAAGCATGGTTGTATATCATCTGCATAACTCAGATTATTGATGAGTCTCCCTCCAATTCTGATGCCACACACCTCTTCACAGACTTTAGCTTCTTAGCTAAGTTTCTCAGCATACAGATAGAATAGGTATGAAGAGAAAATACAAACCTGTCACAGTCCCTTCCCAATTCCCACCCATACAGTGTTCCCCTGCTATTAGCACACCAGCCTCCTGGTCCAGGTATAGGTTCTGCATGAGGATAATCAAGTGTTCTGGGATTCTCATTCTTCTTAACGAGAGCCACAACTTGTCATAATCCACACAAACACCTTGCACAATCAATAAAACACAAATAGACATGCTTCTGGTATTCCTTACTTTCAGCCAAGATCCATCTGAGATCAGCAATGATATCCTTGGTGGCATGGCTTCTTCTAAATCCTGCTTGAACTTCTGACTATTCCTTATCTATGTACTGTTCCAGAAGCTTTTGAATGATCTTCAGCAGTATTTTGCTTGCATGTGATATCAATGATATTGTTTGATAATTTCCATATTCAGATCACCTTTTTTGGGAATGGGAACAAATATGGACCTCTTCCAATCCTTTGGCCAGACAACTCTCCTTCAAATTTAGTGGCATAGACTGATGAGTGTATTCAAGGCAGCATCTATTAACTGAAACAAGTCAATATCGCATCGATTTCTGGGGCCTTATTTGTTGTTAATGAACGTTCTATTTCCTCCTTCATTACTCCTATTCAAACAATACTTTCTGAAATTTTGCAGTGTCAATTAGTTCTTTCTGGTACAATGACTATGTGTATTCCCTCCATATTCTTTTGATATATTCTGGGTCATTCAATATATTGCCTATAGCATATTTCAATATTGTGACACAAGGCTTGAACTTGAATTTGTTTTTCAGTTCTTTCAGCTTGAGAAATGCAGATTGAATTCTTCCCTTTTAATTTTCCAATTCCAGCTCTCTGCACATTCCATAATAGTACTTTCCTTTATCCTCCCGAGCTGCCCTTTGAAATTGTTTGTTTAGCTCTTTCACTTCGACGAGTTTTCCTTTAGTTTTGGTTTCTCAACACTCCAGTGCAATCTTTAGAGTCTTTTCTGACGTCCATTTTTATTTTTTCTTTCTCCTCTATTTTTGTAATGTCCTTTTACTTTCTTCATGGATGATAACCTTGATGTCATCCCACAACTCATCTAGTCTTCAAATATTGGTGTTCAATGCCTCAGATCTATTCTTAAGATGATCATGAAATTCCTATGGAATTGGTTCAAGGTCGTACCTTGGTTCCTGTGGACTAATTTTCATTTTCTTTGGCCTCAGTTTGACCTTGCATGTGAATAATTGATGATCTGACCAATAGACTGCTCCTGGCCTAGTTTTAACTATTCATATTGAGCTTTTTCAGTGATTTCTTCCACAAATATAAGTCAATCTGATTCCTACGCAGCTCATCAAATGAGATTCACATGTAAAGTTGTCTTTCGTGTCTTTTAGAAAAGGTATTTACAATGAGTAACTCATTGTAAATACAAAATTCAATCAAGGTGCCAATCCTAAGAGGAAAGCCTGTTTTCCCTGGAGGAAAGTCCTTATTTCATTCAGTATCTATAACCTAGAGTTCCTTGGATATCTCCAATGTCTTTGTTTTCACCAGTGCAGAGGAGCTTTCTGGAGCTAGGTCCTGAGTTCAAAAAGGCATACTTCACTCCCGGAAACTGCTTCTTCTTCTTCTCCTTTTTTTTTTTTTTAAAAACAAACAAACCTATATTTCGAGGCTTTTTATCTTGAAGGTACCAAGGTCCCTGTCCCTAACCTCCTCCCCTGCACATCTTGCTTGCTTCCCCTTTTATCTCTAGTGCTATTGTTGTTATGTGCTTTTGAATCTTCTGCGACTCATAGCAACCCTATGCATAAGATCTTTGAACTCTGTCCTGTTCTGAGCCAATCTCAGTTTGACAGTCGTGTCTCACACTTACCCCCATTACTCTAGTTACTGTGTCAATCAATCTCCTGCAGAGTCTTCTTTTCTTGCTCTGTCTCACCATCCTTCCAAAGACTGATCTTCCCTGGCAATATACCCAAAGTATGTCACATAGACCTTCACAATCCTTGTCTCCAAAGAAATAACCTGGTTCAACTTCCCTAGGACAAACTTGTTTATTTTCTCCATAGTCTTCTTCAGCACCACAACTCAAAGGCATCAGTTCTTATTCCATTATCCTAAGTCATTGTCCAGCTTTCAGAAGCATATTAAGTAATTATAAAGACCATAGCCTGGATTAGGGCACCTTAGTCTTAATATTGACATTGCTGTTCTTTAGCAGTCTGGAGAGGTCACTGACTGCAGACTTTACCAATACAATTCGTCTTTTGACTTCCTAACTGCTGGTGCCAAGAATATTGATTGTGGAACCAAGCAAGCTGCAATTAACAATTGCAATATCTTCACCAAACATTATGGTGTTGCCAGTTGGTCCAGCGGTAAGAATCTGTCTTCTTGATGTTGAGCTTCAATCCATATTAAAGACTGCAGTCCTTGACTTTGCAGCAAATGCTTCACGTCCTCCTCAGTTTCATGAAGCAAGGTTGTATCATCTGTGCAGTGTAGGTTGTTGATGAGTCTTCCTCCAATCCTGGTGCCATACTTCTCCTCATAAAGTCCAGCCTCCCAGATGATCTATTCCTCATATAGATTGAAAAGATGTGGAGACAAGTTGCATCCCTGATGCACTCCTTTCCTAATTTTGAGTCATGTAGTGTTTCCTTACTCTGTTCTCATGACTCTTTCCTGGTCCAAGTATTATTACAGACTATCCACTAGGGAAACTCCCCTTACATCAGATTAGGGTTCTGATGGAATTAAGTAGTGTTGTATACTCTACTCTTAATCCTTTTGCAATTTTTTGTTTATCAGTTCCTGGAGATCATTACATAAATTCCACATTATATAATTACAAACATGCATTTTGGAGGGGACACAACTCAATCCCGAAAGATACTGAACTAGATAGGACTTAGAGAACCAGTCTCCTGGCTCTGCTATTGGGTAAGTCACTCAACCCTTCTAAGCCTTCTATTTTCTTCTTTGTTAAAAGCAAAGAAAAACTTCTAAGACTTGGGTCTTGGTAAGAGTCAAACGAAATAAAGTTTATCCCACTGCTCTATAAACTATAAAAGTAGAATGGTTTTCTTATTATCATTATCATTTTTATTGCTACTTTCTGAGGATAAATTAGGCAGTAGACCAAAACGTAGTATCCTGAATAATAAAGAACACAAGGTGAAGGTACACCAGTTGACATTTGGAAAATTCCCTAAAATCTATTGAGGTCAATTAGATTTGACCAAAACTAACAAGCAGGTCAAGATGCTTCGACTGCGTGGTCACAGAGCTCAGGCTGATGGACAGGCTTCAATGGGTTTGCGAAGCTTCTAACATTTGACAGTTCTGGGAAGAAGATTCATTAGTTTCATTAGACTCTAAATTAGATTCCTATGGTCTACAGAAGGGTTAAGAAGTAATGGCATAAGGAAAGGGTGTTTGGCTGCAATATATGGAACAAGTTAGAGCTAGAAAGAAGGTCCTGTTCACCTGGAAATGGATTTCAGAGGTAGAGGACTTCTAGGGTTACCAAGAGTGAATCTCTTAGTCCAATCAGTTTGGAGCCACACTGGCAAGATCATGGAAAAGTTCTGCTTTGGGCCAGTGAGGGGTGTTACAGCTGTCCCCACTTCCTATATACGTATGAAGATAGACCTTCTAGAAAGGGAGCCTGGGCCCATTGAGTTCCCTGTTACAAGAAATGCCCAAGCACAGACTACACCTACCATAACTGTTATAGGAGTTAGGTGGTGGTAGGGCAATATTAATAATATTGGACTAAAATCCTCCTACACTTCCTTATACCCATGAATTATTTGCTTCTCTGATACACGTGCTAAACAGCCATAATCACTGCTGACTACCTACCTAGTACCCTCAAATTCTTCAACTCTGGTGTGAAGTCAGTTTTGTATTTCTTAGCTGTTTGTGTAGGTGACAGTTTCACAGCTCACAGAGAAGGCGTCAACATGGAAGAGAACAGAGGAGTTGAGCTGGTTCTCCAAGGTCGTGTCTAAGGAGAGGAAATGACAGCGGGGGACCTGGCAGAGCCCAGAGCCGACTGCATTGCACAGAGAAGTGGACATACCTGAAAACTAGGTGTCTGGAAGGGCTTCATGGTCAAATATGTGTGGAAAATTCTAGACGCAGCAAAGTTAAACAGTGTTTTGTTTATTTGCCTCTTGTATTTCTTCAAACCATCTGGTTTCCCAAAAAGAGCAGATTAGATGTGGCATTTCTCTAATTTTTTTGAGTGTGGAGCGTTTCTCCCCTCAAGGAGCAATTTTGGGTCTTATATTCCAAAGAATGCATTCTGGGAAACATCACCCAAAACAACTGTGTCAGGTGCCCTTTGTGTTTCCGTCTCCAGCCTGTTTTCTTTTTCATTTTACTAACCTTTCTCTGCTGCCAGGATTTTGTAGGGAGACATCTGGAGCTTTCAGAAGACCCTTCCTCAGCCCAGAAGGATTTCTGCAAGTAGTATAGGTTTAGGTGTGTAATGAATTTAGATTTAATTTGCAAGTGAAAAAGCTTGCTTTCTTTTGTAGCTTACACCAAAGCTCAAACGTCTAAGCTTCCAGGGTTTAAGTCTAATTAACTGTATTTCACAGCTTATTTAAAGAAAAGAATGGAGGCATTAAAATTGTAAAATCTAATTTTTGAGTAAATCTTTCAGTGCAAAATTAATGTCGCCGTATTAGAGCCGCCTTAGCAATATATCTCTTGTCTTCAAATTTCAAAATGAGCTTTTGCAAACATGAAATTATTCATTAGACTGTCTGGTAAAGAGATAAATAAGTGTCTCTTCAAATCCTCGATCTCCTCTTCTCTATTTAGCCACAGACGGAGTTATTTGGTTTGAGGGGCAAGTGAGTTGATCAGATTTGTGAATTTCGACAGGTATGAACGGCAAAGGAAGCAGGAACTGCGTGTGATAAGGAGAGTGGGCAGACGGCTGCTCTCCTCTGTCAACCTTTTCCTGGAGAACTGGCCTGGGGTCTGGGCAAGCAAGCGTCTCAGCATTCCCGCTGGGGCTGGAGAGCCCCGTGAGCTGAGCTGCTCGCTGGCTGCTCTGACTCAAATTCCACGATACCTTTGGAGTCATTGGGTGATACAAATGGTTACCAAACTTGGCTGCTAACTCAAAGCTTAGTAATTTAACTCTATGCTGAGGTGCTTTGGGAAAAAGTCCTAGAGTTTTAAACACAAACCAATTCACTAAAAACTCAAGGGAGTACCATTCTACGCTGGCACACGGAGGGCTGGCAAGAGTCAGAATCAACTATGCAATGACTGACTTGGTTTCGATTTTTTATCTCCAGCATCTTCACATGGACAAATTGACTTGTCCTCATGTCCACACTCTTTCATGACCAGTGGTCACTAACATATCTGGCTCATACCTCAAAAATCTTTAGTGTTTGCCCCCCCTCTCCTTTCCCTCACTGCTCTTGCCCTGATTCATGAGCTCATTACCCATCTACCACCTCTTTCCCTCACTATTCCACACTCTGGTGCCTGTAGATTTGCCCAAGATGTTCACCATTCTGAACCTTTGGAAGTGCTCTTACAATATTCTGTGCTCAACCCCCCTCAATCACATTCCTTCTCTTCTCTGGCACAGAAAATGTACTCCAATCTCTGTGAAAGAGGGTCTCCATGAGTTGTAATTAGAGGGTAGTGGCTTTGCTTTGGGTTCTCTTTCATATCCTTACTGTCTAGCACAATGCTTGGATATATATGTATATAGTAGATGGTCACTAAAGGTTTATTGGTAAAGAAAGCAGAATAATAAAATATCAGTGGTTAAGGAAACATTCAGGCTCAAATACTATACCTATTCTTGTCCCTGAGGTTCTGTTGCTTTTTCCTTATAGTGCAAAGTTGGTTGTGGTGAGTGTCTTAATTTTTTGCTGTAAGTTAAGTGTGCTGCTGAAACTGAAATACTGCTGTGGGTGGGTTTGACAAACAGTAACTAATTTTCCCCTAGTTTCGGCCAAATTCAGAAATATTATCTCTAAGATAAAGCCTTCTCTGTGTGTGTACAGGCAAATCAAATCTGACTGGTACAGGAGGAGATTGCCCCTCTTTCTCCTGCAAAGTGTCTGGTGAATTCGAACTGTGTACCTCTGGGAAATAAAGTGTTCTCTATAGAACCCAGAGGAAGGCCTTTTTATCCTGTCAGCTTTTGTTCTTCAGTCTCTTGGTGACTTTCATGTGGCATGGCATCTGTCATCCCCAGCTCTGCTTCTTTGCTTCTGTGCCTAAACTCTTCCTATTATATCTCAAAAATGATTGGCTAAGACACACCCAGCACCTTTACAATTTTGTTAAAAACACAAAGAAAATCCTATTCCCAAATGAGATCATAGCCACAGGCATGTTTTTTGTTATTACTAGTCACTGAGTCAATTTCAACTTATTATGACCCGATAGGGTGGAGGAGAGCTGCCCTGTAGGGTTGGAAATAAGGTGAGCAGTTAGAATCCACCAATTGCTTCTCAGAAGAAAGACAGGCCAGTCTCTTCCCTGTTGAGATTTGCAGCTTTGGAAACTCAGTGGAGGTTTTCTCTGAGTTGAAATCAACTGGATGGCTGTGGTAATCTTCTTGGAAACATCTTTCTATCACGGAGCCACTGGTGAGTTCAAACCACACGATTTTCTATTCAGAGCTGAGCGCCTAGTAATTTTGTCACCAGGATACCTTTTCAGAGAAGCCAAAGTTAGGATTACAACATGTATTTCTCAGAAACACAATTCAGTTCCTAAGAGCTGGGGCAGAGAAGCTGCAGATCAGGATGTTTTAGCCTGGGAGCGGTCTTTGAAGTCTGTGAGGTATGGGAAGAATGAATATTTTTGGATGAGATTTCAGCTTCATATTTTCAGGTGAATGTAAGCAGGCTTCTTTAAGTCTCAGCTTTCTGCAAAATAGAGTCATCAGTTAATTCTAACTCATCACAACCCCATGTTTGCAGAGTAGAAGTGACTCATAAAGCTTGGAAGCAAGTAGCCAGGCCTGTCTTCTCAGGTATGCCAGAGTGTATCTGAATCATCAACATTTGTCATACCCAGGGACTTCTCAAAATAGGAATAAATGCATATATGTCTACACACACACACACACACACACACACACACACACACACCACACTGATGACCTAATGGTAAGGATTTGTGCCACTAACCACCAGCCAAAGCAGGCAGTTCAAATTCCCCAGTTGCTCCAAGGGAGAAAGATTGGACAAGCTTATCTGACTCAATAGCACATAACAGTAACAATATGTAGGTAGATAGGTAGATAGTTTATTTACCTATTATCTATCTATCTATCTATCTATCTATCTATCTATCTATCTATCGGCAGTCTCCTCTCATGTGATTAACTGTTTCTGAAAACCCTCTGGAAGGACAGCTATGAGTTGATTTCAATTCCATAATACTCAACAACATATATGTATACATATATACAGATACACACACACACACACACACACACACATGTTGTTATATCCCATTGAGTCACTTGCAATGCATAGTGACCTCTGTACAACAGCTCTGAACCCTGCTTTATCCTGAGCCAATCTTATTGTCTCTGACACACCTACCTCTATTATCGCAGTCACTGAGTCAATCCATCTCATTGAGGGTCTTTCTTTCCTGTGCTGTTGCCCCACCTTTCCCAAGCATGATATCCCTCTTGAAGGACTGTCCCTTCCTTGCAAAATGCCTAAAGTATGTCGGATGGAGCTTCAGAATCCTTGCCTCCGTGGAGTAGCCTGGTTTTACTCTCTTCATGACAAATCTGTTTGTTCTCCTAGAAGTCCATAGTATATTCAATAATCATTTCCAGTACCACAACTCAAAGGTGATGGTTCTCCTTCTATCATCCCTAGTCACTGTTCAGATTTCTGATGCAAAACAAAGAATTCCACTATAGTCTCCAGACTGACATCATTGCTCTTCAGTATCAGGAGAGGTCTCTGATAGCAGATTTTCTCAGTGCAATTTGTCTTTTGCTTTCCTGGCTGCTGCTGTCATTGTGGAGCCAAGTAAACTGAAGGTGTTAACAATATCAGTCTCTTCACTGTTTATCATGTTTCCAATCGGCCCAGTGGTGAGAATCTTTGTTTTCTTAATGTTGAGCTTCAATCCATATTGAAGGTTGCCGTCCTTGAACTTCTGCAGAAAAGGCCTCAGGTCCTCCTCAGTTTTCAAAAACAATGTTGTGTCATCTGCTGATGACAGATTGTTGATGAGTCTTCCTTCAATCCTGATGCCACATTGCTCTTCATAGAGCCCAGTCTGCTGAATAATCTGTTCTGCATATACAGACGCATAGATAGGGAGCTCTGGTGGCTTAGTGGTAAGGAATTGTGCTACTGACACTAAGGTATGCAGTTTGAATCCATTAATTTCTCCATGGGAGAAAGATGGGCAGTCTCCTCTTATGTGATTTACTGCCTCTGAGAACTCACTGGAGGGTCAGCTATGGGTCAGTTCCAACTCGATGGCACACAACAAGAACAGATGTATAGATATAGCACTGAGCATACGTACTTTGTATTTTTAAACTTTTCCTCAGGCTGTCCTGTGGAATATGAATTGAAGTGAGACAAAACAAAGGCAGGGAGATGAGGAAGCTATTGAGACAATGGTGGTTCAGGCTGGGTCACTGTCAAAGGAAATGGGCAACAGTGCTTGATTCTAATGGAGATGGTTTTCAATTCAGCATGATGTTCCTATCACCAAATACACATTTTAATACTCCATATAAACATAATGAATATTTATTAAATCACTTGAACAAAGGAATGAAAACCCAATAAACAATAAGTAAACACTGGTATGCAAATATAAGGATGCTTAAAACTCACCCCTCCATTGCTCGGTGTCTTTAGCTGAGATCTCCAGAGTAGTAAAATCAGTAAAACTTTTCTATGTAAATACACACACACACACACACACACACACACACACAGAGATGATAAAGATAGAGAGATAAAAATAGAGATAGATGAGAGAGAGAGAGACTGAGATCGAGATTTTTATCTCAAGGAAATGGCTCCTGAGCTTATTATTGTGTTTATTATTGTTATGTGTTGTTGAGTTGACCTGACTCTTAGTAACCCTTTGAACAAGAGCTCTGAATCTTGCCCTTTCCTGCACCATCTTCATGTACTCCCACGTGCTCAATCCAATTGTTACTGTGTCAATCTATCACATTGAGGGTCACTCTGTCTTTCACTGAGTCTTAAACTTTCTTGCATTGTGTCTCTTTCCAAAGATGGACCTCTCCTGACAACGTGTCCAAAGTACATGAGAAAAAGTTTCACGATCCTTGCCTCTGAGCGGCATCTTGTTTCACTTTTTCTCAAGACAGAGTTATTTATTCTTTTGACATTCTGTGGGGTATCCAGTACTCTACACTAATACCTTACATAGATAGGGAATTGTCAGAACTTCAAGTGAGATTTAGAAAATGTCATGCCACCAGGGATATCATTACTGATGTTAGATGGATCCCTGCTGAAAGTGAAGAATACCAGAAAAACGTCTATTTGTGCTTTTTTGACTATGCAAATGTGTTTGACTGTGTGGATCATGACAAGTTGTGGCTGACATTGAAAAGAATGAGAATCCCAGAGCACTTGATTGTGCTCATGAGGAACCTATACCTGGACCAGGAGGCTGTTGTGTGAACAGAGCAGGGCAGCACTGCCTGGTTTGGAACTGGGAAATGAGTGTGTCAGGGATGTATTCTGTCTCCGTACCTGTTCAATCTATTTGCTGAGCAAATTATCCAAGAAGCTGGACTCTATGAAGAGGAGTGTGTTAACAGGATTGGAGGGAGATTCATCAATAACCTGCTTTATGCAGATAACACGATCTTACTTGCTGAAAGTGAGAAGGATTTGAAGCACTTGTTGCAGAAGATCAAGGAATGCAGTGTTCAATATGGATTGCACCTCAATATCAAGAAAACAAAGATTCTTACTACTGGACCAATAAGCAGCATCATGGTAGATGGAGAGGAGATTGAAACTGTCAACAAATAGATGGAAAAAAAGATTGTCAACAGCTTCATCTTTCTTGGATTCACAATTAATACCCTTGGTACAAGCAGTCATGACATAAGGAGACACACTGCAATGGGAAAATCTGTAGTTAGGGACCTTTCTGAATTATTGAGGAGTAATGATGTCAGTTTGAAGACTAAGGTGTGTCTGATTCAGGCCATGGCCTTTTGATTACTAGCTATGCATCTGAGACCTGGACAATGAATAAGGATGACAAAAAAAGAACTGATGCCTTTGAGCTGTGGTGTTGGAGAAGAGCACTGAGCATTCCATGGATGGCCAAGAAAATAAATAGATATGTCTTGGAGAAGGTGCAACCAGAGTGCTCTTCTTTGGAAGCAAAAATGATGAGGCTTCAGCTTACATACTTTGGTCATATTGCTGGGAGGTGCTATTCCTTGGAGAAGGACACGATGTTGGGAAGGGTGGAGGGTCAGAGAAGAAGAGGAAGACCTTCAACCAGGTGGATTGACAAGGTGACTGCTAGGATGGGCTCTTGTGTGTCAGAAAGTTGAGGATGGTGCAGGATAGGACTGGTTTCAGATATTTTGTTCATAGGGTAGCTATGATTCCTACTCAACTTGATGGCACCTAACAACAACAACAATAACACCACAGTTTAAAGGCATTGAATCTTCTTCAGTCATCCTTATTCATTGTTCAACTTTCAGATACGAAGTAACCGAAAATACCATGACTTGGATCAGGCATATCTTATAATTGACACTGTTGCTCTTTAGCACTTTAAAGAGATCCCTGATAGCAAATTTTTCCCAGTACAAAACAACTTTTGGTTTCTTGACTGCTATTTCCCTGGGTGCTGATTGTGGGTCCAAGTAAAATAAAATCATTGACATCTTCAATCTTTTCTCCATCTGTCATGGTGTTGCCTGTTGGTTCAGTGGTGAAGAATTTTTGTTTTCTCTTTGTTGGGATGAATGATAAGGCCAAATCCTGTGTGTCAGATGTCAGGATGCAGGCATCTCCTGATTCATGAAGATTCAGGGGACAAACTCAAGATTGGAAAGTAAACTGGCATCTTTTTTTTTTTTAGCTTCCAAGGCTGATGAATCCAAGATTGACAGGCTACATGGAAGGTTACTGGTTCAAGTGTAAAGCACCAGAATGCATCAGATGGTGATGAGCTAGATGTAGTGTCTTAATAGAGTAAAAAGCAAAAAGAGCTTTGCTAGAAGCATGTGTGCAGGTATAGATGATATAGACAATATAGATAGCTATAGCTTGTGTAACAGTTAAAACTCAGGAGATTTCACCTAGCTAGAGCTAGAGCTGGGGCTGGAACTGGAGCTGGTGCAGGAGCTAGATCGAGCTCTCTTTCTCTATCTATCTATCTATCTATCTATCTATCTATCTATCTATCATCTACCTACCTATCTCCAATACAGGCCAAATCTCAGAGAAGATTTCTTTTCACCTGACAAGCTGCTCACAGCAGCTCTAATCATAGAAGTGAACATTATATCAGATTTCATCAAGGGAATGACTCCATCATGACTGCTGAACTAGAGCGTCATTGACAGCCAACCTGACAGACCACCTTAACCATCACTCTAGTGTTAAAAACAGTGACTTTCAAAGGTCTACCAAAACATGGTTTATTGACCTTCATTCTCTTCTCTCTCACATCATTGTATTCAAAAGAAGCAGAAGACTGACATCCAAAAAAACATTGAAAACCAATTTCAATCTTTCATGGAGCCACTTGAAAAAGTGCCAAAGGGATATTCATGCACAATATATAGCAAAGTGTTTTAAATGCTTTTTCTTTATCTCTTTCTCTGTTAATATTTTCCACAGTGTGCCAGAAATGCCACACTTTTCCCCTTCCTTCACCTTTTTAGATTTTTCTTTCACAAGTAACTCTCTTCATTTTATAATTTTTAAATAAAAAAATCATTGACATAGTAAATGAGGAACTTAATATTATAAACCCATGCACTTTTGTCAGATTATATAGAAGCTATGTTTGCCTCACGTCACTACGATTTCAATTAGTCTAATGCAGGAGGTCCTGGAGTCAGCACCAGGCAAAGATCATAATAAAACAAGAGAAATGGGCTAGATGAATAATAGGGAGTGGTGAAGATTGTGGCAAGTGAAAATGAACTCGCTGTGCTAAGGCAGCCTCCGTTGATGATGGCCTTTGGAGAGATGCTTCTGAAGAGCAGTGAACTTGATTGCTCTGCCCACCTTGGTATCTGAGCATTTGGAATGGAAGCACACTCTTGGTTGAATGAATCAGGCACTATGGTATTATCAGATCGCCTGTGTTTATAAAAATACAGCAATCTGAATTTTCAGGTGAAATCTCCTGAGTTTTAACTGTTAAACAAGATAGATGCCCATTTTGGCACTCATGACCTCTGACCCAAGGACTCCTCAAATTCTCTACCTTTCCCTGATTTCCACATTACAAGTGAGAAAGCCCAGTTATTCCCTAAGCAACCAAGGGTTGTTTTTATTTGAAGGAAGGGTGTGGATCATCAATTGCAAATAGGTTTTGGCACAGCCACAACTGTAAGCTTTACTAAAGCAGTGCAGTCTCCTGTTCAGCCATGACTGTGTGTGAGGACAGGGCCTAGATCATGCCCAGTCCTTGAGTGCTGAAGGAGTCAGCATCCCAGTGTGTACCTCAGCTGCCTGGCTCCTTTGAAGGTGCCCTGGTGGTTAGTCCTTCAAGTGCTGCACTGCTAGCTGAAAGGCTGGGGGCCTTGAAGGTTCTGATCCACCAGCTGCTTCAGGAGAAAGATGGACAATCTCCTCTTGTTAATTCTGTTGAAGGGTCACTATGAGCCTGAATCTACTAGATGGTAGTGAAGGGGGTTTCCATTAGTTTGTTTTGGGTTTTGTGTTTGGGGTTTTTTTTTTAAACTTTGAGTGAATTCTCCAGTGCTAATGTCTCTAGTACCACCAAAGCACTCCTCTTATTTCTTAGCTTGAGTCTGTTTGGTCTCAGAGATTCCAGCTCCAGCTAATGAGAGGCTATGCCACTCTGGAAAGAATTCATTCCCTCTCTGGTCCTACTCACTTGTGGGTGTGGCTTCATACTCTGCAGTGCCTTCCAGGTGGGGACAGAGCTGCTGGATGATGGGCCCAAAGTGGATGAGGCCTGGTCTGAGGTTAGTAGGAGAGCCACTTGGACTACACCCATAGAAGCACATAGCCACCTCTGGGACCACCAAGAGATGTGTAGGAGGAAGCCAGGCAGTGCTCACTGTTTTGTTTATTCTGAAAAATCTTGGTCTGATGGGACCATCTCTGAAGTAATCACTTCTCAGAGTCAATTAGTGACTGGCAGGGTTCAGTGGAATGCTCCAGAGGGGATGGGGATCGGTGGGCTGACTATCTCACAGTGGCAAGGGTGGATTCGAGGGCAATGGAGATGGATGTCACTGAGACTGTGCTGAGACTGTGACAGTCTGATTGTTTAAAGAGACCATTAATAGGGTGTCTCATATCCTTCCAGATTGACTCCCCCACCCCGATTTTGACATTTTCTGACCTTGAGAGGGTGCCAGAAGGAACAGGGCTTAGAAAAAAGGCTAAAAGTGTCTCAGAAAGCCATACGTTTGGGCGAGCTGGACCTCCCAATGCTGCTTTATATTAGCTGTGACCTTGTGACCTTGACCTGTCTCCTCACCTTTCCTATGTTTCATTTCCCTTTTTGTTAAAATAGAAGTATCCCGCTTCCTACCTGGCATGCCTCTTAGGAAGATAAATGGATCCCAAAGCATAAAGCAAACCCATTGAACCAAACTCATTGCCTTCCAGTGGTTTGGAACTCGTAAGAACTTTCCGTTGTTTCTGAGGCTGTAAATCTTTATGGAAGGAGATTGCTCGTCTTCATCTCTTGGAGCAACTGGTGGATTTGAACCACTGGAGACATGTAGTCTTTTAGTTAGCAACACAACAAACTGCTGGCCACACCACCAGACCTTCTTGTAAAGGCAACCAGAGGGAAATTGATTTAGTCTTTGTAAACACCAGTTTTCTCTCATCTATAGAAAAGTTGTAACACATATTACTGTTGATGTTTACAGTTGATTTGAAACTGACTCATAGCTGACCCTGCAGCAGGTTTTCAGATGCAGTAAATTGCATGTTGGGGGGAATGCTCATTCTTCTCCTAGGGAAGCAACTGGTGAATTTGAACCATGTGCCTTTGGGATTGCAGCACTGCTGCTTACCATTAGGCCACCAAAGGAGAGTGCATATCACATATTTGTTGCAGAATAAGAAGTTCAAGCTGCACTGAAGGCCTTGGCAAAAAATAAGACCTCAAGAACTGATGAGACAGATAGCAAGTGACAGGTTTCAAATGTTTAGATCATGGCATCAAGGGTATCATTACTGATATCAGCTGGATACTGGTTGAAAGCAAAGAATACCAGAAGAATGTCTGTGCCTTATTGACTATGCAAAGTCTTTTGACTGTGTCCTTCATAACAAATTACAGCTAACACTGGGAAGAATGGGAGTCCCAGAACACTTAATTGTGCTTTTATGAAACCTATACCTAGACCAAGAGATTATTGTGAGAACAGACAAAGAGAACACTACCTGGTTTAAAATTAGGAAAGATTTGCATCGGGGTTACACCAGGTTATATCCTTTATCCATATCTATTTAATTGTATACTGTGCAAATTATTTGAGAAGCTGGACTCTCTAAAGAAAAATGTGGCATCAACAACCTTTATTATACAGGTGACACACCTGTGCTTGCTGAAAGTCAGGAGGCTTTGAAGCACTTGCTGCAGAAGGTTAAACACTAACCTTCAATGTGGGTTGCATCTCAATGTCAAGAAAATAAAACCTCTTACCACTGATAGGTAACATCATGATGGATGGAGAAGAGATTGAAACTGTCAACAAATAGATAGGAAAAAAGATTGAAACTGTCAACAACTTCTTCTTACTTGGATCCACAATTAATATACTTGGTACCAGCAGCCAGGAAATCAGGAGACGTATCACACTGGGAAAGCCTGTAATCAGGGACCTCTCCAAATTATTGAGAAGCAATAATGTCAGTTTGAAGAATAAGATCCAGGCCATACTTTTTAGTTAGTTGCTGTGCATTTGAGAGTTGGACAATGAATAGGAATGACAGAAGAAGAACTTATGTGTTTGAACTGTAGCATTGGAGAGGAATATTGAATATCGCGTGGACTGCCAAAAGAGCAAGCAGATATGTCTTGGAGAAGGTGCAGCAGAGTGCTCCTTGGAGGCAAAGATAAGCCTCATATCATGTTCTTCAGGCATGTTGCTAGCAGATGCTATTACTTGAAGAGGAACATGATTCTTGGAAGGGTGAAGGGATGGAGAAAGAGAGGAAGACCCTCAGCCAAGAGGATTGACACAGTGACTGCAGCAATGGGCTTAAGTGTGTCAGAGATTGTGAAGAAGGCACCAGATAGGACAGATAGACAGTGTTCAGATCGGTTGTGCATAGGGTCACTAAGATGTTGTATTTGACTTGATGGCACCTAACAACAACAAGGACTATCAAACTATTAGACATATTTCCATTATTAAACAGATGCAGTAGGCTGGGGTCCTGACTGGGACACCTGAAGGAGTGTTTGGTGCTTACTGCATCAAAGGATATAACTCTAGTCTTCCAGCTCAATGATTATCCCTTGGGTGGGATTGTGGTCCTGGCTGACAGCTGAGGAGGAGGAAAGCCCTGCAGAATGGGGTTCAGATGGCCTCAGCTTGCAGTAAAGTAGGAAGGACAATTCTCTGGAAGGAGCCTGGAGACCTGTGGTGGACTGACCTGCTTGGAGAGTACTGGAACCAAAGAGTGTCCAAGTAAAGGCCCATCAGAGCTGAACTTTTATAAAAATAAGGTGAAAGAGAGAGAAGATGTGACAGGGTCAAGCTGGCCATGGCCCCCTGTCCCTTGTGATTCTCTTTTGCTTCTCCTGTGAACTCCCAAGGGTGGGCTCACAGCCAGACTCCCTGAGCCCTAACACAGGCATTCTCCCAGAACCCACAGGATGTGTCATCTCTGTGTAGATGTGAGGCTTGGCTGTGCTGCTGGCCTGGAGTGATCTATTCTAGCAGCAGCATTTAGTGCCTTTTAAAACTATCAGGCTTGTTGGCTCTGGCTTCTGATAAGCAGGATAAACAAACCTGGGCCCAAGAGAAAACCCCTACTACTTTCTTCCCTCTGCCTTTCAAACTCATCAAAGTCAAGTTCTCAAAGCTCTACTGTCTCACAAGTGCCTTCAAATGGGTCTCATTGTTTTATTTATTGTGCTTATCACAAGTGCAGGCAGCTTGGAGATTTCTGGGCCAGTGGAGAGACCTCTTTTAGAGAGTGTTGACATTTCTAGGGGATTGGAATGGTCCTGAGCATCTCTCTCTTTTTTTTCCCTTTCTTTCTCTGGGCTGCCCTAATTCAAAGGGAAGACTGCTAATGGGACATCCTAGGGGGTCATTCCTGCAGGGGCTCTCAAGCTCAGCTCCTCTGGCTAGGCATCTTTTTTACCCATGGCCCACAGTCTTACAGTTCTGTCAGAGTCTAATCCAGGTTAACGTTTAGGTGCTTGACTGTGATCCTGAATATGTTGGCATGATTCTGTCTTGCCATGATGAGAATCATTGTGATACCCAGTGAAACAATACCCAATAAACAGGGACCTACTGTGTGGTTGTGTGGGAGGGAATGCACTGGTAAAGGAAACCTGGCCTGTGGTTCCTGGGACTCTATCTTGTAGGGAACTTGTATGCATTTGTTAATTGTTTTAGACAGCTGGGGCAAAAACCAGTCTTACATGTTCAGAGAAAGTGTTAGTGGGGGGGGGGAGGGAAGAAAGACAGATTGTGGGAAGACCTCAGGTTGGAGACAATGTCTGAATGTTGATGGAGAATAAGGCAAGGATGTGTCAGGTGAAGGACATTAAAAGAAAAGTGCAACAATGATTCAGAACAAAGTCTTCCCAGTTGCTTCCTAAGTACCCTAGAGATGGACAATAAATAAGAAGAGGAATCTAAAAAAAAATGAAAAGAAGAGGAATCTATGCTGTTGAGTTGTGTGGCTAAAGAAGATTATTGAGTGGACTATGGACTGCCAAGAGAACAAACAGGCTTGTCCTAGAGAGGGTAAAACCAGGTTGCTCTTTAGAGACAAGCGTTTTGAAACTCCATCTTACATATTTTGGGCATGTTGTCAGGATGGGCTATGTATGCATCAGAGAGCTAGATAATGACTAAGGATGCTAGAAGAAGAACCGATACCTTCAAGTTGTGGTGCTAGAGGAGAGTTTTGAACATATCGTGGACTTCCAAAAAAAACAAATAGATCCGTCCTGGAGAGCATGAAACCAAGTTTCTCCTTGGAGGCTAGGATTTTGAAGTTCCATTTCACATACTTTGGGCACATGGCCAGGAAGGACTCAGAAGGATGGAGGGACAGTGCAGAAGAGGAAGACCCTGCATGAGATGGATTGATACAGTAACTAGGGCAATGGGGGTAGGTGTGTCAGAATCAGTGAGACTGGCTCAAATTTCTTGGTACAACCTGTGGGCACATTGAGGGCTGCTTCTGTTTGTTGAAATATGTCATTTAGTATAAACTCTGTTATCCCAATAATCTCCCTCCTTCTTAATTTTTGCCCTCTTTCCCCCTTCTCTTTTGGACATTTATGCATCTCACTAGTTATCCTTAGATTTTTTTAAACAATGGTCTTATACAGTATTTGTCTTTATGAGACTGAGTTATTTCATTCAGCATAATGCTTTCTAAACTCTCCCATGTTATACAGTAGTTAATGAAATAGTTGTTCTTAGTCCTGCATAGTATTCCACTGTATGACTACACCACAATTTCATCAATCCATTCATTTCTGATGGGCATTCAGACTGTTTCCATTTTCTTGCCATTGCGTAGAGTGCTGCTATGAACATAAGTGTACATATCTCTGTTCATTTCCCAGTTTTAATTTCCTTGAGATATATTCCTAGCAGTGAAATAGCTGGATTATATGGGATTTCTATGTTCAGCTTTTTGAGGAAGCATACAGGAATCAGATTGACTACATCTGTGGAAAGAATTGTTGGAGACGCTTGATATTAACATTCAAAATGAAGCCAGGTGCTGAGTGTGGAACAGGCTAGCAATTACTCTTGTGTAAATTCAAATTGAAGCAGAAGAAAAAGAAAAAAAATATCCAAAGAACCAAGAATCAAAGCATGACCTTAAGTCTATCCCAGCTGAATATAAAAACCATCTTAAGAACAGATTTGCACACCAATGTTCATAGAAGCATTATTCACCATTGTAAGAACATGGAAACAGTCCAGATGTCCAACCACAAACAAATGGATTGAGAAATTATGGTACATTCACATAATGGAATACTATGCAGTAGGCAGGAGCAATGATTTTGTAAATTATTACCTAACTTGAGAGGGACTGGAGAGCATTATACTGAGTGACTAACTCAGTCCCACAAGGAGAAATATTGTGTAAAACCATTATTATAGAATGAGTATAAGGATCCAAGAGGGGCAGGAGAGGCTGAAAGCAGAGGGATGTGGATGTGAAGGGGGAGGGGAGATTAATCATCGGTGGTACAATCTGAAGAGTGGGGGGGGGTGAGGGAAATTGAGATAATTTGTTCGAATTTGTATTAGAATTTTGTAAATAAACTAATAGAAGGGAAAAAATTAAAAAAATTTTCACGGTAAAAAGAAAAAAAAAGAATAGATAGATAATTAACCCTATCCTGTTAGATTGTTGAGTCAGAACAAACCCATGGCTGACCCTCTGCTGGGTTTTCAGAGGTAGTTAATAAATAGGTGGGAGGAGATTATCCATTATTCTCCATGCAGAACCTGGTGGAATCAAGAAAAGGAATGCCAATCTAAAGTCAATGTATGATCAGGCTTTATGTATATTACAATTCTCAATTTGGACCATGACATATACTATGGTTTGAATGGTGAGGGGAAATTAAAATAAAGCGAACTATGTATGAATGAGTGCAAGAAAAAAAAATCTGTATTTTTGTAAACTTTCACGGAAATTACAATTTAAAAACTTAATGATTAAAATAAAGAATTTATTATCTTTTAAGAAAAAAAGAACAGCTTCAAGGCACCGATGTTCAAAAACCGGAGGAGCTGTGGGATGAAATGATGAAATCCATGAAGACAGCAAATGGTCATTACAAAGAGAAAGAAAAAAGAAAACGGATGTCAGAAGAAACTAGGAAAATTACATTAGAGTGTTAAGAAGCCAAAACAAAGGGAAGAAATGGCAAAGTAAAAGAGCTGAACAGAAGATTTCAAAAGGTAGCTCGAAAAGACAAACAGTGTTACAAAGAATATACACATACCTGGAATCTTGTCTGGGACTTATATCTAGAATTTATAGAATACTCTAGCACCACAACAAGATAAAGGTAAACAACCCAATTGCAAAATGGGCAAAGGATGTGAACAGATACTTCACCAAAGAAGACATTCAGATGGCGAATAAACACATGAAGAAATATTCAAAATCTCTGGCTCTAAAAGACATGCAAATCAGAATCTTACCCCAGTAACAGTAGCAAAGCTCAACAGAGAAGCAAACAACAAGTGCTGGTGAGGTTGTACAGAAATTAGAACCCTTATTCACTGTTGATGGGAGTGCAAAATGGTACAACCACCATGGAAGGCAGAATGCCGTTTTCTCAGAAAGCTGAAAATAGAAATACCATTTAACCTAGAAATGTCACTACTGGGAATATACCCTAAAGAAACCAAAACTTCCACCCAGACAGATATAAGCACACCCATGTTTATTACTGCATGTTCACAATAGCAAAGAGATGGATGCAACCCAAATACCTATCAACAAAGAAATGGATAGAAAAGCTTTGGTATAGTAACACAGTGGAATCCTATGCAGCACTGAAAAATAAGGAACATACAAAATATTATACAAAATGGGTGATCCTGGAGGACATTATGCTGAGTGAAATATCTTGGTCACAAAAGGATGAATACTACATAACATCACTTATAAAACAGGGCTGATATTGGGGATTAAGGGGAAACTTAGAAAACAGGGTAAATAATGAACAGTAAATAATGAACACTGCATTGGAAGAGATGAGGGAAAGAATTGTATAAAAGGAATATATGATTAGGCATTATTTGCATGACAAAAGTCCAGCATAAGAGGTGCATAGCAAAGTAAACTAGGGTGGGAGAGGGAGGGAAAAAATTTTGCAACAATGGATTAATTTTTTAAAGAGAAAAGCAAACTGGGGAGGGGGGTGAAGGAAACTGTGCAACAATGAATGAATGGAAATCCAAGGTAAACTTTCATTAAAGTCACAATAAAATACTATATTTTTTAAAAAACAACAAACAACAAAGAGCTTGAGCCAGAGAATAAGAAGGGAAAAACTTGCCAACCGATTCTCAAGCTGAAAAAAACTGAAAAATAAATTCAAGCCTTGAGTTGCAATACTGAAAGACACCATGGGCAAAATCTTGTATGATCCAAGGAAAGTATCAAAAGAAGAAGGAAAGAATACAGAGTCACTGTACCAAAATGAATTGGTTGACACTGAAAATTTCAGGAAGCACCAAATATAAGTTCAAAGTGCTTTGAAGACACTGGCAAAATAATAAGACCCTAAGAATTGATGGGATACAAATTGACTTATTTCAACAAACAAATGTCACACTGGATGTGCCTACCAGTTTATGCCAAGAAATTTGGAGGACAGTTGCTTGGCTAAGTGACTGGAAGAGATCCATGTTTGTTCTCATTTCCAAGAGAGACTATCCAACAAAATGTGGAAATTATTGAACAGTATCATTAATATCATGAAGGATGGGCAATCTTCTCTAAGAGATTAATTGCCTCTGAAAACCCACCAGAGTTTGGCATATGGGTAGGTTCTGACTCGACAGTGCACAACAGCAACAACAAGCAAAACATTGCTAAAGATCATCCAAAAATTGATCGAACAATATATTGACAGGGACCTACGAGAAATTCAAACTGGGTTTAGAAGAGGCCCTGGTATTAGGGATATCATTGATGATAAAAGTTGGGTCTTGGCTAAAAGCAGAGAATGGTAGAAAAATGTCTGTGTTTTACTGACTATGCATAAGCATTTGATTGTGTTAATCTTTAACAAACTATTTCTAACATTGAGACGAAGGAGAATCTCAGAAAACTTAATTGTGTGTATTTGAAATTTATACCTAGACCAACAAGCTGCTGTCTAAACAGAACAAGGGAACCCTGAATGGTTTAAAATCTGAAAGGGTGTGGCTCAGATTTGTATCCTTTCTCCATACCCATCTAATCTGCATTGTTTTCCCTTTGTGCTGTTGAGTCTTCTGTGACTCATAGTGACCCTATGTATAATAGCTCTGAAGCCTGTACTGTCCTGGGCCAGTCTCACCGACTCTGACACAACTACCCCCATTGCCCTAGTTACTGTATCAATCCATCTCATCTGGGATCTTCCTCTCCTGCTCTGTCCCACCACCCTTCCAAGCATGATGTCTATCTTCACGGATCAGTCCTTTCTGGTCACATGCCCAAAGTATGTGAGACAGAATTTCAAAATCATAGCCTCCAAGGAAAAATTTGGTTTCACTTCAAAATCCTAGCCTTCAAGGAGAAATTTGGTTTCACCCTCTCGAAGACAGACCTATTTGTTTTCTTGGCAGTCTAGCGTATGTTCAAAACTCTTCTCCAGCACCACAACTCAAAGACATCAATTCTTCTAGCATCCTTAGTTATTATCCAGCTCTCTGATGCATAGCAATTGTGAAGATCATAGATTTGATGAGGTGCACCTTAGTCTCTAGACTGACATCATTGCTTCTCAGTACTCTGGAAAGGTCCCTGACAGAAGATTAATCTTTTGTTTTCCTGATTGCCGATGCCAAAAGTCTTGATTGTGGAGCCGAGCAAGCTGTAACTGTTAACAATCTCAGTCTCTTCTCCATCCATCATGGTGCTGCCCATTGGCCCAGCAGTGAGAATCTTTGTCTTCTTGATGTTGAGTTTCAATCCATATTGAAAACTACAGTCCTTGACCTTCTGCAGCAAGGGCTTCAGGTTCTTCTCAGTTTCAGCAAGCAAGGTTCTATCACCTGCATAATGTAGGTTGTAGAAGAGTCTTCTTCCAATCCTAATGCCACACTCCTGCTCATAAAACCCAGCTTCCCATAGGATCTGTTCTGCATATAGATACAAAAGGTATGGAGACAAGATGCATTCCTGATGTCCTTCCTTCCTGATATTGGACCATGCAGTGTTTCTCTGCTTAGTTCTGAGCACTGCTTCCTGGCCCAAGTATAGGTTTCCCATAAGCACAATCATGTGTTCTGGGATTCCTATTCTCCTCAAGGTTAACCACAATTCGTTGTGATTAGCATAGTCAAATGCTTTTGCATAGTCATATTGAGCAAATAATTTATGAAGCTATATTCTGTGAAGAGGAATTGGAGGAAGACTCATTAACAATCTGCATACACAGATACACAACTTTGCTTGTTGAAAGTGAGAAAGGTTTGAAACACTTGCTTCAGTAGTATAGCCTTCAATATGGCTTATAACTCAACATCAAGAAGAAAAAAATCCTTACCACTGGACCAATAAGCAACGTCATTATCAATGGAGAAAGGATTGAAACAAGCAATAATTTCTTCTTGCTTGGATCCACAATCAACATCCTCGGTACCAGCAGTCAGGAGGTTAGGAGATGTATTAAATTGGGTAAGTCTGCTGTCAAGGATGTCTCCAAAACACTGACGAATAATGATTTCCGTTTGAAGACTGAGGTGTGACTGATTAAGGTCATGGTCTTTGCAATCACTGCTATATATCTGAGAGCAGGACTATGGAAAAAGGATGACAGAAAAAGACTTGATGCTTTTCAGTTGTGATGTTGGAGAAGAGTACTGAATATGCCATGGATTGACAAACAAACAAACATTTATGTATGGGTCAAAAGTGCAGCTAGAGTGGCCTTGGAGGCAAGGATGGAGAAGCTTCATCTCTCAGACCTTCAGCACATTGTTAGGAGAGGCTACACCTTGGAAAGGGATATCATATTTGGAAAGCTCAGTGAAAGAGAGGAAATCCCCCAGTAAGATGGATTAACTTGATGTCTACAGCAATGGTCTCAGGTATATATGAGATATTGAAAATGGCACAGGATAGGGCAGAGTTCAGGTCATAGTTGGTCAGAGGGTTGATTAGAGTGATACTCAACTCTACAGTACCTATCAACAAGAACACCAAAAAGAATAAACAAGTCTGTCTGGGAAGAAGTACAATCAGATTACTCCTTCAAGACAAAAATAGTGAGACTTTACCTCACTTAACTTGGCCATGTTTCAAGTGAGGCCAGTCCTTGGAAGAAGACTGTATGGTTGCAAAAGTAGAGGGTCACTGAGAAGAGTAAGATCATGGGAGGGATGGATGAAGCCAGTGACTGCATCAATGCAGAGGTCTGAGGACGGCATAGCATCCTGCCTGGTTTCATTCTGTTGTTGGTTTTAAGAGTTAGAGCCTACTCAATGACACTTAACAGCAAGTTTGCACATTTAGATCTTTACTCCATATTGAGTTTGTTTTTGTTTGTTGTGTGAGCTATGTATCTTGTTTCATTTTTCTGCGCATGGAAATTCAGTTTTCCCCAATACTATTTATTGAAGAGACTCTTATTTCCCTATCGAGTAGACTTAGTACTCTTGTCAAAAATCAGTTGACCGTAAATGTGTGAGTTTAGGTCTGAACTCTCAATTCTATTTCATTGGTCTATATGATTACTGTTACACCCTTGCCGGGCTATTTTGATTTCTGTGACTATACAATATATTTTAAAATCAACAAGTGCTCCTTCTTTGTTCTCTTTTAATATTACTTTAGCTATTTGGGCCTTCCTGTCATACCATATAACCATATAAAGTTGAAGATGCATTTTAAAATTCCTGTATAAAAGGCTTTTTGAATTCGGATTAGAATTATGTTGAATCTGTACGTCTCTCTGGGTAGTATTGCCATCTTAACAATATTAAGTCTTCCAATCCATGAACACAAAACATCTTTCCATTTATTTAAGTCTTCTTTAATCTCTTTCAGCAATGTTTTAAAATTTTGATTGTATAAGTCTTTTGCATCCCATGGTTAAATTCATTCCAGGTATTTTATTATTCTCTTAGGTGCTATTATTAATGGAATTGTTTCCCTAGCTTCTCTATCAGATTTTTTTTTTTTTGCTGGTGCATATAAACCCAGCTGATTTTTCGTTTGCTGGCCTCATACCCTGTATCTACATTAAATTCCTCTATTAGCTTGCAAAGCTTTTTTTACATAATTTGTAGCATTTTTTAAAATACAGGATCATGTTATCCATGAATTAAAATAATTTTACTTCATGTCCAATCTGAATATCATTTACTTCTTGCGTTGTTGTTTTCTTGTTCTGAGCGAGCCTCCTAGTATAATGTTGAATAGAAATGTTGAAAGTAGCAGCCTATCTTGTTCTCAAATACAAAATGAAAGCTCCTTAGTTATTTCTCTATTAAGTGTAATGTTTGCTATTGGCTTGTTATATAGATATATGTGAACGTAATGAGGACCAGCCCTGCCGTTCCAATGTTACTTCCTGGCTTCATCAAGAAAGAGTGCAGGATTTTATTGATCTTTTTTTTTCAGCTGCCATAGAGAGGATTATATAGTTCCTTCCCTTTGTCTTGGTGTATTATTTTGGTTGATTTTCTAATGTTGTATCTCCCCTTCATTCCTAGAATAAATCCCATTTAGTCATGGTATATGACTCTTTTAATTTGCTATTGAATTATCTTACTAATATTTTGTTGAGCATTTTTGCATCTTTATTCATAAGGAATATATTTACCTAATACAGCTATATGCAATTTACCTTATATTATACAACTATACACAGTTCACCTTATATTATACAGCTCTACATAATATTCCTTCTTAGTTCTCTTTATTTATATCAATCTAGATGTAATGGCTCTTCTGTAATTTCTTATTATGGTTATTTGCATCTTTTATCCTATACTCTTTGTCAGTGTAGCTAAAATTTGCCAATTTTATTGATCTTTTCAAAGAACCAATTTTGGTTTTGTTTATTCTCTCACTGTTTTTCTGCTTCAGTTTTATTTGTTTCTGTTCTGACCTTTGTTATTTGCTTTATTGCAGTAGATTTAGGCTTAGTTTGTTCTCTTCGTAATTCCTTCACTTGTAGAGTTAAGCTGATGATTTAAGATCTGACTTATTTTTTCATGCAATCATTTACTGCTTTAAGTTTTCCTCTGACTACTGCCTTCACTGTATGCCTTAAATTTGGGTGTCACTTACTTTCATTTTCATTGGACCCCAAGTAAATGTTCTTTTTCTTTCTTTCTTATTATGTTGGTAGTATAACAGTGTATGGTTTTATTTCCCTAGGTTGGTAACTTTTTCCTGTTATTGATGACTAGTTTTGCTCCATTGTGGTCAGAGAAAATGCATTCTATTTTTTCAGTCTTCTTAAATTTATTGAAACTTGCTTTCTTAATATCATATGTAGTCTGTCCTGGAGAAGGACATGTGTGCACTGGAGTGGACTACATATTTAGCTGTTGTTGGCTGGAGTACTCTGGATATGTTGTTAGGTCTGGACGCTTTACAGAGTCTTTTTTTCCCCCTCTCTTCGTCTTTGTTTTAGATATTTTGCCCTCTATTGAAAATTGTGTATTGAAGACTACAACTTTTCAAAACAACTCTGAGATATCATCTCACCCCAGTCAGAATAGCAAAATTTAACAGAACAGCAAGCAACAAATGCTGGCGAGGTTGTGGAGAACTGGAACCCTTATTCACTGTTGGTGGGAGTGCAAAATGGTGCAACCACTGTGGAAGGTGGTATGGCACTTTCTCAAAAAGTTGCACATAGAGATACCTTTTGACCCAGCAATTCCACTACTGGAATATACCCCAAAGAGACCATAACTGATATTCAAGCAGATAAATGCACACCCATGTTTATTGCAGCTTTGTTCATAATAGCAAGGAGCTGGAAACAACCTAAGTGCCCATCAACAAATGAATGGATAAAGAAGCTGTGGTATATTCACATAATGGAATACTATGCTGCATTGAAAAACAAGGAACTCATGCAATATTATTCAAAATGGGTGACTCTGGAGGACATTATGCTGAGTGAATTATCTCAGTCACAAAAGGACAAATACTGCATGGTACCTCTGTTGTAAACCAGGACTGACATTGAGGTTGGGGGGAGACTGAGAAAGATGGGTTCAATAATGTATACTGCATTGAAACAGATGAAGGAGAAAACTGTTTTAAAAGGGATATGTGATTAGGTATTTTTGTCATGACAGGAGTCCAGAGCAAAGGCTGCATAGTAGAGTGGACCTGGGGGAGGGTTTGTAAAACAATGAAAGAATTTTTCTTTTGCTTTCCCAGGAAGGACGTGTATTGGGGGGAAGGTTGAGAGGGGAGAAAAGTGTAACAATGAATGAATGGAAATGCAAAGTCTCTGTAAATTTTCATTGAAATTAATAATAAGTTTTTTTAAAAGAAAATAAAAAGACTACAACTTTTTTTTTTAGTACAACATATATTTTAGTTGGAAGCTTCATGATAGATGGAGAAGAGATTGATATTGTTAACGACTTCGGCTTGCTTGATTCCACAATCAACACTCTTGGCAGCAGCAGTCAGGATATCACACAATGAATTGCATTGGGAAAGTCTGCTGTCAGGGACCTCTCTGGAGTACTGAAGGGCAATGATATCAGTCTGATGACTAAGGTCTGCCTGATACAGGCCAAGATCTATGCAATTACTTTCTATATGTCAGAAAGCTGGACAATGACTAATAATTATATAAGAAGAATCAGTGCCTTTGAGTTGGAGTGCTGGAGAAGAGTGTTAATCATAGCATGGACTGCCAGGAAACAAACAGGTCTATCTGCAGAAGGTGAAACCAAGCTGCTCCCATAGGCAAGGATTTTGAAGCACTGTCTCACATAATTTGGGCATGTGGCCAGGAGGGACCAGCCCTTGGAGAAAAACATCAGGCTTGGATGGGTGGAAGGACAGGACAGGAGAGGAAGACCCAGGATGTGATGGATTGACTCAGTGACTAGAGAAGTGGGATTGAATATGTTGGAGATGAGGAGACTGGCTTAGGATAGGGAAGGCTTCAGAGGTGTTGATAGGGTCGCCATGAGTTTTAGGTGACTTGATGGCACAACAACAACAATAACAACATATTTTAATGAAAAATGAAGATCATCCCTATGGGCCAGACAGTAGAAGAGACATTCAGGATCCAGGGACGGGTTGAGGGCAGCCTCTGCATCTCTCATTCAGACTCCAGCAGGGTGAGCACTTCGTCGTCACACACTGGTGCTTTGAGGATGATGGTGCAGCTGGTGTCCATGAACTCTACGCTCCCCTGCATGCACTGTCCTTCTGAGCTGGTCCTGCCCAACACTTTGGTGACTCTGGCCAGCTTGATTGACTGCATGTGATTTGCATCCATGATGCCTACTCGGTGGCAGTCAGGCAGAAAGGACTGAAGACTCCAACTATTGGTATAGTTATGATTATTCTTCCTACAATTCTATCAGTATTTGCTTTATATATTTAGATTTTCTGATAATGAGTACATACATATTTATGATTGCTAATTATTCTCAATGAATAGACTCTTTCATCACTATTTGTCTTACTTTGTTTGAGATTACGATAACAACTCAGCACTCTTTGGGTTATTATTTGCATGATGTCTTCTTAGTTATCTATTACAGAAATACAACAAGAAAAGAACTTAAACCGAAGTTTATTCTCTCAGTATTTAGGAGGCTAGATGTACGGGTTCAGGGTTCTGTGTCTAAGAAAAAGTTTTCTCTTTCTGTCAGTTCTGAGGGAATACCTTTGCCTCATTTCAACATCTGTGGCCTCAGTATCTCTTGGAGTTCTCCATGAGTCTTGGCATCACTTCTCTTTTGGATGTGGGAAGTTCTCATTTGTTTGCAGGGATCCTAAGTCTAAAGATTATATTCTGCTCCTCTTTTTTATTGGTTGTTCTGAGGATTCTCCTCTGCTTACTTTTTCTCTTTTTATTTCTTGTGAGAGAAAAGGTGATACAGGTATCCTTCTATTTTTACAATAATGGTCTTATGCAGTATTTGTCCTTATGAGACTGAGTTTGTTCACTTAGCATAGTCCCTCCCAAGTTATGTAGTATTTTTTAAAAATAATTGTTTCTGAGTGCTGCATAGTATTCTATTGTGTGAATGTAGCATAATTTCTCAATCCATTCAGTTGGACATTTGAGTTGTTTCCATGTTCTTGGATGGTGAACAACACTGCTATGAACATTGATGGGTAGAAGCAAAACCACAGGGTTGCACAGTTTGGTGGATGGAGGGAAGAAGGAAAGGAAATGGGAAGGATCCAGGTGAAAGAAAGAGTAAAAATAGGCAAGAGCCACTAGTGATTAATTTTATCAGGCATAATGTATGAGAATGATTGTATGAAACAATGTGAATGAAGAATAGTATGAAAAATAATGTTTACAAACTTTATAAGCAAACCAATTAAAAAAATTAAAAATAAATACAAAACAAAAAGGTGATACAGGCTGCACGTCCAGTGAAACTACCTCCCCACCCCCAATTTGTTAGTTTTAATTTTTTTAATTGAGATTTTAGTGAACGTTTATAGATAACTTGGATTTCTATTCATTCACTGTTGCACATTTTCCTCCCCTCCAGTTCACTCTTCTCTTTGAAAAGAAAAAAAAAAGTTCATTGTTATACAATCCCCTCCCCCTCTTCAGTTCATTTACTATGCAGATCTTATTCTGGACTCTTGTTTTGCCAATAATACCTAATCATATATCCCTTTTAAATAGTTCTCTGCCTCGGATCTGGGAATGTAGCTCAGTGGTAGAGCACCGTGGCTCATGTGCCACGGCTTTCTGGTTCCAGTTTCTTCACCGGTATCAGGTAGAAGTCTGTAAGCGGAGCAAATCTCACGTCTCCAGGTCATCAAAAATAAATAAATAAATAAATAAATTTCTCTCCCTCATCTGTTTCAATGCAGTGTGCATTATTTATCCTTTCTTTTCTTAGTTTCCCCCAACTCCGATGTCAGTCTTTTTTTTTTTTTTTTATAACAGTGGCATTATGCAGTATTTGTCCTTTTGTGAATGAGATGTTTCACTCAACATAATGTCCTCCAGGGTCACCCATTTTGTATAATATTTCATGAGTTTCTTGTTTTTCAATGCTGCATAGTATTCCAGTGTGTGAATATACCACGACTTCTCTATCCATTCATTTATTGATGGACACTTGGGTTGTTTCCAACTCTTTGCTATTGTGAACAAAGCAGCAATACCATAGGTTCTGGTTTCTTTAGGGTATATTCCCAATAGTGGAATTGCTGGGTCATGAAACTACCCTTTCATTGGACCAGGGTGTAGTAAGAATGTTCAGTAAGAATGTTGCATTCATTCTCCTTACAGGATCACATCAGATAACATAATGATAATGATCACATCATTGTATAATAAACTAGTGAGAATCATAACCTAGCAAAGGTGACACGTACTTTGGCGAAAACACAATTAAATCCATGACACATGGAATGCTTTCCTCATCTTTTTAATTTTCAAACTATTTGTGTTCTTAGTTCTGTGATGTGTCTCTTTTGCAGGTCATACAATTAGACTCCCCCCACCACTGCCACCCTTTATAAATTCTACCATTCTCTGCTGGTTGACTGGAACATTTAATCTATTTACATTCACTATAATTACTGATATGAAGAGACTTACTTCTGCCATTTTTATTTGGCTTTTATATGTTTTAAGCTTTCTTTGTCTGTACTACAGCCTGCTTTTGTGTTTTGTTGATTTATAGTAATGCGCCATTTTGATTACCTCCTCCTCTACTTTTGTGGATTTTTTTCCCTAGATATTTCTTAGTGAGTACAAATGGATATTGGGTTTAACAGTTTGTATTTATAAAATTCTATGGTGTATTGGGACTAAACTTAGCTTCAATAATATACAGGAAATTTTATACCAACCACCACCATCACTTTCTCCAATCCCATATTGTTGTTCTTGTCACTAACTATGTGTTTTTATGAGCTTTGTCACCTAGTTATTTTCCCCATGTTAAACTGGCTTGATATAACCTTCATTCAAAATGTCTATTTCATAGCATCTATCAACCTTAATTAGGAGTTCTAATGGCCTAGAAGTTGCATTGCTAACCCAAAGGCAAGAGGTTTGAATTCACTAGCTGCTCTGTGGAGAAAGGTGAGTAATCTACTTCCATGTGATTTATAGCCTTTGACAATCCACTTGAGGGTTAGCTATGAATCAGTTCCAATCTGATGGCACATAACAATAACAACAACAATAACAATCAACCTCACTTAGCAGACCTTAGCATTGACTGTAAGAGGGAGCAGACAGACACAAACTTGACTTCTGGGATGTACTGTTGACTCGAGGCCCTGTCTATGTATAGGGTAGTAGGGAGGGAGGTAGAAAGCTGACTATGGGAGCAGCCTCCACTGCAGAGCACCTTCTGTTATAATGTGTCAGCCTGGCACTCACCCATGACCAGGTTCGGTAGAGGAGCTGCCATGCTCCTATTGGACTCTGTGAGATCTGCCTTGTTGCTCTCAGAGACTCCTCACACATTATTGGTTGTGAGTATACCCTCTGCTCAAATCACCTGTTTTCCAGCATAACGAAGTCTCTCTCAGTGAGCAGTGCTCTGCATTGACAAGAAGTGAGGCAAGGTTTATAGAAACTGACCTCTAGAAAATCTATCTTGTTGGTTTCTGAGGCCTGAGCTATGTGATATGCAGAGTGCTGACTATGTGAACCGACTCCATGAGCGGTTCCAAGGAAGATGTCTTCTGTAGCAATCTGTAACTGCCTTAAAACTGAGTGAGAGAGGTACTGCCATCCTTGGAAGAGAATTCCTGCTGATTTTAGTGCAGAAACTTGGGTCCTACCTCTGTCCAGGCAGGTAATGTGATGGTCACAGATGCAAGCTTTTTTTGTTTATTCTATGTTCCTCACTGCTCTCTCTGGTCCCTGATTCTGAATTCCTCAATGCCGCATATTGTTTTCTTGTTGAATTTTTCATATTTGGGAGAATCCTGACAATTGTCTGTTAATGTTACCATTGCCTAGAAATATTCCATTCCTTAATTTTTAATAGTCTAACTCAAATGTTTTCTTTTCTAGAACGATTTCCTGATTTCCCTGGAGGAAATGGTTCCTCACTGCCCGTAGCACTTATTGACATCTTTCTCATGGCCTTTGTTTCACTGGACTTGACATTACAGTTATTTGGGGATTTTTATTCCTGTTGAGTTTAACTTCTTCGAGGAAAAGGCCATATCTTATGAGCCCCTGTGCTCCCCTTCTCGGTTCTCCTGGCACACAAAATCCTCCATGAATATGAGTATTAAGAATATACTTGTCTTTGGCATGCATTAGTCAGAACAGAGTGCTTGCCTGGATGCTGAGTGGTTCCCTTGAGGCTTACTGTCTAAGAGAGCTCCACATTTGCTCTGTTCTGCAGAATGTATGTTCTGATGCCGCATTGAGAGGCAGGGGACCAGAATCTCCAGGTCTTCCCTATTTTTCCCAGGCATTTTTGGACTCCTGCTCTGACCCTTGGGCTGGGCCTGGGTTCTGCTGCACTTGATTCACTTCATTCCCTTTGCATAGTGACATAAAGCGTGGGCATTCAGGGACAAGAGACATAAAGACAGTGGGAAAGGATGAAAGACAGATAAGGGAATAAAAAGGAAATGGAGAACCTGACAGTATTGGGCGGGGGGCTCCCTGCTTTCTCTAAAGAGCTCTAAGCATCCCCCAGATGCAGAGATGAGAAGAAATGATTCCTTCATCCTGCTTGTTCCTGGCCCTTCTAACCCTCAAGCTCCTTCTTTGTTCTAGTGAAATAATGGCTTGTCAGGGAGACACGGTTATTACTAATTACTAGATTGCTTTGTGCCTGTTGTTCTCAGACAGGCGAGGCGGAGCCTGTCTCTGGAGGAACTCTTGAGTGACCTCTTTCTGTAGTAGGAGAAGCCAGCTCAAGGAAAGAAAGTGAGCAGGAAGGTGGGGCTATGTTCCCCTTGGCTTACAGGTGGTGGCCTTAAAAGGATGATGGGTGAGGTCTCTGGGATGGGGACTATGCTTTGTACTCACACACAAAAACAATACATACACAAATGCAGACACTCATGGCATTATTCACACCCCCACAAAAACACATACAGGCGTTACATGCTCAGTAATTCACACATATAAAAGCAGGTTTCTTGCCATCAAAGTACATAACCAGCAATCCACAGATGGGCAGACAACACAGCCTCAGCTCCACTGGTTGAATATACAGAGACACACCATATACAGGTGTGTGCAAATGTCTTGAGATTTCAGGGTGATAATTAAGTGTATCCCTCTTCTCACCCACTTCTGAACCAAGTGAAAAATAGACACAAGAGGCGGAGAGTGATCAAAACATTCCTCTATTTCACCTCTTTTTAAGACACACATATTTTCACATTTCTGGAATTGGATGTGTTTTCCATTTGGCAGCGCCTTAGAGTTGCTGAAATACCAGCTACATTGCCAGTAAAACTGAGCTGAAGAATTGAGGCCCTAATGTCTTTTTAGCCCTCCTTCCTGCCTCAGGTTGTCCTGAGTCACAAGCCAAGAACCCAGACCCCCTACAGGCCTCGCTGCTTTGGGAAAAATTCCACCTTCCGCCTTCAGAATTCACTGTGGAGAAAAGGGTGCATGCATTCTATTCCTTACCTTGGCTATGTGGAGGCCATGACCCTTCCCCTGGTTTTTCCAATTTGATCAAGAGAGGAACGAGTCAGAGAAGCCAGCAGATGGAGAGGGAAACAGTATTATTTCCCACTATTTTCCTGGAGGCCAGACCTTCCTATTTTAATGGCCCCAGGCGGGAATATAGGAATGGTTTCCCCTTCAAAATAAGTTTGTGAGTGGTTGCAAGCATATGTATACATTTACAGAGACTCTTTGCATACTTAAGTGTGTATTATGCAAGCAGGCTAGAGGGTAGGAAGGTGAGAGTATACCTACCAGTGTCACACTCATGTGGTACAGGCATGGAGTCAGGCATATGTGCAGAGACACCCTGAGTAACTACACAGAGCCTCATACACACACACTCGCATGGGTACACTTGCACCCAGTGCCCATACATATTTATGCTCTCAACTGCTGGATCCTGGCCAGTGTTGCTGTGCAGGGATGATGCTTTTATAGCAGAATACAGTGTGCACACATCTGCTCAGAGGCTACTTGATGGAGTTACTGAATCCAGGGCTACTGTGAGGAGTGGGCCAGCAGAGGAGCTGGTACCTGGTCTGTCTCTATTGTAGGTTTTTTTCCAGAGCTCACAGCCTGTCACTCTCAGCCACTTGGAGGATCCCAGCACAGGTATGCCTGTGCTCAGCAGTCTTGGGAGATATCCCCCACCCATATTCATTTCCCTTTCTGGATTCTTCTTAGAACCCACCCTCCACAAGTTGCCCCAATGGAAGAGATGACAAGTCACCTATTTTTGCCCCTTTGTTGTCTAGATAAGCAAGCCAAGGCTTCTTTAAGTGATGCTCTGGTGACTGCTAGCTTTCTTTAATATCACCAAACTTTGGCCATCATTAGTTACTCATGAATCAATTGCTATATATGTAATCTCACAGTCATTTCTGGTCTTGTATATCCTCCTACCATTAGAGCAGAAAGCATTTGTGAATAGAAAGATCATGTTGTTGTTGTGTACCATAGAGTTGGAGCTGACCCATAGCTGACCCTCCATCGGGTTTCAAAGGCAGTTAATCACGTGGGAGGAGATTGACTATCTTTTTCTTGTGGAGCAGCTGGTGGCTTCAAACTGTGCGCCTTTGGGATTGCAGCACAGCTTCTTGCCACTAGGCTATTATCAGCCACTTTAGGACTGGCACTTAGACGTCACCCATTGCATTGTCATATTTTACTGATAAGGATATAGAAGTACAGAGAGGAAATGATTTGCTGATGTCACCATACATGCAATCAAGAGTTAAGACTCATTCCTCCATGTAAGTGTATCTGAGAATGTTTGTGTATTATTGTTGTTGTTTATTACTGTCAAGTCAAGCATGACTCATAAGGACCCTATGAGCAAAAGGGCTGAGGCATTTCTATAACTATAAACATTTATCAAAGTTCATAGAGTTGTCAGAGCCATGTTGTTTAGGAAGTGGGTGTCACTCCTGCTTCCAAAGATTGGAATTGTCAACAATTTCATTTTTTTTGGATCCACAGTCAACACCCATTGTATCAGTAATCAAGAAGGCAAAAGATGTGTTGCGTTGGAAAATCTGCTGCTATCAAGAACCTCTCCAAAAAGCTAAAAAGCAATGATGTCAGATTAAAGACTAAGATGCACCTAATCCAAGTCATGATCTTTACAATGACTTCCCATGAGTGTGAAAGGTGGATAATGTCTAATGATAAAAAAAAAATCAATACACTTGAATTGTGGTATTAGAGCAGAGTACTGAATATCCCATGGACTTCCAAAAGAACGAACAAATATGTCTTAGAGAAGACGTTGAGAAGCAACCAAGGTGCACCTTGGAGGCAAGGATGGTGAATCTTCACCTCACATACTTTGAGTATGGTATTAGGAGGTGCCAGTCCATGGATAAAGGCATTATGCTTACAAGGGTGGAGAGTTAACAAAAGAGAAGAAGACCCTTAACAAGATGGATTGACACAATGACTGTAACAATGGGCTCAAGTCTATCAGAGACAATGGGTTGGCACAGGATATCTATTGTTCATAGGGTCACTATTAGGTGTGGTTGCCTTAAGAGCACATAACAGTAACAGCAATAATTGTGTATATTGGTCATATATGGGTAGCTGCTTTATAAGTCCCTGTGTATGTGTTCCTGGTTGTGTTTTCATCTGTGGAAATTGACATGAGCCCTGTATACACATCAGTTTAGTTCTTTAAAGCTGCTATCACAAAAAATACTACAAGTGAATGGCTTCAAAGAATGGAAAATTTTCTTTTCTTCCTGGAGACTGAAAGTTGATATCAAGGTCTCAACCTTGTCAATTCTTTTTGTGGACTTTTGTTGTACTTTCTGGTAGCTTGTAGTAATCCTTGGCATTCATTTGCTTCTAGATGGATTTTCACATTATATCCCCCACCCCCACAGTGCGTATACCTTTGTTTCTAATTGTTTTTGTTCTTTTTATATCTCTCAAAAATGGTTAAGCTCAGATATTCCCCCCCCTTACTGTGTTATGGCCTCATAAACATAACAAAAGAAAACTCTTATTCTCAGTAAGATCACATTCATAAGTACATTATTTAAAACTTCAGTAAAACCTCTGGGAAACAAAATTCAATCCATATCATTATCAGGGTGAATTCTGTGTGTAAATTGTTGTTGAATTGTGAATTGTTGTTGTTGTTGTTGTTGTTGTTGTTAAGTGGGGTCAAATTGATTTTAGATTCATGAGAACTCCTGTGGTAGAGTAGAGGTACCTACACTTAAGTGAGTACCCACCACGTGTCCTGGTGTAATATCCAAATGCATTTCTGTTTGTTCTTAAGTGTATGGGCATATTCATGAATAATTGCATATGTACAAGTCTGTCCTCATCTTCCTTGAGTAGGTGTGCGCCCGGTTGATGTATCCTCTGATGTGCTCCTGTGCATGTGTGGACATCCGTCTGTATGTATTTACTGTGTGGACGTGGCCATGGGTCCCCACCCATACACGTGCTGAATGTGTCTATGGGAAATATAGGATTCTGTGTGTCTGCTTCTACGCAGCTCTGGGACTCCCTGCTGCAGCACGCTCCCCTTTGTGACTCTGGCGAGGCCCTCCACTCAGTTCTTGCAGTCCCTGGAGGTGAGCCATCTTCAGGCACTGTCTGGCTCATTGGTCACTTGACTGGCAGCTTGTGTCTTTCCATTCAAGAAAAGGTCACTAGGACCCCCATGTAGTCTAAAATCATGTAACCTTTAATGTTTTCTCTCCTGTGGGGCTGTTCAGTTCCCAGCCTCTCTGGAGTCCCATTTGTGTGATGTCAAGTTGAGAATGAGACTGTATTCTCATACAGTCGTCCCAAAACAGTGTAACTCTGTGCTCAGAAGGGCAGCTTGCCGAATGGAACTATCCATGGGCTCAGGTAACTATATTCATTCCCCACCAAAACCAAAAATCCACTGCCATGGAGTCCATTCCTGCCCAGAGTGATTCACCACTGGGTTTTTAAGACTGTAAATCTTCATGACACACTCTGCTTCACCTTCTTCTGACTGCCTTGAACTGCCAACCTTTTGGTTAGCAACCAACACATGAGCCACTTTGTCGCCACATTAAACTCCTTTGTTACTGCCAAAGATCAATGGAGGCCAGTAAATGATCCTGAGGAAAAATAATCTAAGGTCCCATTTTAGGAATGAAAACCCTGAGAGAAAGAAAAGGAAAAGGACTTACTCTAACTCTGACACGTTTGTAGTGAGTGAGCTTAGAATAGACATATCACCCTTTGACTTCCAGTGCAGGACTCTTTCCAGGGGCAGATGGTTAACTGATCCCTGAAGGTTCGTGTTTCCTTCCCCTGGTGTAGCCTTGTCACTACAAGCCATTGGGCATGCAGCCTCCATGTTTCTAATCATCCTTTTGTCTAGATGGGTTACATAACTGAGAGCTCAGCCCAGTATGTGAATTGAAGGGATATATGCCAGTTTCCGGTCTTGCTCATATCATCCCAGGCAATTCTTTAGGTATTCATTTGCTCTCCTCACTTTTGCTAACTGGAGGTGAAACCATATGTGAAAGTGGCAACATTTCCCTCAGCCTGAGTCTCTCAATGACTTTCAGAAACTCACTCTCATGAGAGGGAAAAAAAGAAACTCCCCAATAGGCTGAGCTGCTGAGAGTTCATGTTTATTTGTTACAGCAGTGAGCATGACCCTAATTATTATGTTACTACTTCTTCTCTAGTAAATGACCCTCAGGAAAAGCCCCTAAGGTCCCTTGTCACAGACACAGGCTCTAAATCACAGAACACCATGAACTGAGGTCTGTCTTTATCACCTGGAGCAGCCCAACTCCAGAGGGAAAAGTCCGAGTCACCATGGTGACTATTTCCGTGGTATAGAAGAAAATGAATGGGTATGCTCATTGCAGTAGTTCTGCCTGTCCTTTTAGCAAATTTAATTATCCAGAAGAACCACTGGCTTTTACTCATGGTGCCTGAGAGTCATCATTTAAGATTGTGGATAGAGTCTGCTCTCCCCACACACTTCATCCCTCAGTTGCTCCTGGGAGATTTGATCAATGTTGATTTTCTTTACTCAAATCCTCCCTCACAAGGAGACCATTTCCTTCTTCTCAAACAGCCTCAATGAGAGTCCCCAATGAACTGCAAGGGCAAAGTTCTGTTGCTGCAACCCCTGTCAGTGCTAATGATTTCATTAATGTCTCAAAGATTTTCATCCAGCTAAATTATCTGAATTAAATCCTATGCCATCCTTAAGATTTCAACTCTGCCAGTATCCTAGGCAAGGGCAGAAGCAATATGGTAGTATAATAAATTCAGGGGTCAGAAATAACTAAGAATGTGCTCATTTAGCCCAGAGCCTTAGACAGGTAGTATGACGCACACCGGCCGAGAAAGCAGGCCACCCACACTCCTGCTCAGATATTGCCTGTGACTCCCTACTACTAAGCCCCAAATTTTTTTTTTATTTTCCCCCCCAAATTCATAACACTTAAGTCTGACTTTCAAAATTTTTCCAACCAGCCTGCACTTTATTTTTTGCCACTTACCCAAAGCTTGCCCTCCTGAGAGCTTACACTCGGTTACTGCCTCTCTTCCATAAACTTCGATGTTTATTCCTGAATCTCCTGGCCCATGCTTTTCCCTCTACCTGGAATACTTGTCCACTCTTCTTGACTTGTCAACTTATTTCTTATCCTTATACCTTGTTTTTGTCACTTTCTTGTGAAGCCCTGCTTGACTTTCTTTCAAAGTCTTTAATAGAAGTGGGGGCTCCTTCTCCTGACCTCTCTTATGTCCATTTGTTCTTTACTAAAAGACATAGATATGATTGCCTCTCAATTTAGGTCACACTTCATCAAAGAGAATTTTGCTGTCTACACTGACATAGGACCTATGAAGTGAGGTGCTAGTTTTAGTTATTACTTGATTCGCAATTTTTAGTTCAATGCTCAACATTTCACATGTACATGTCAACACATACTGTTTGACCAGGTGTCAGCTCTTCTTGTGAGGCTTTCCAATGGGGGGTGAGACTGTCCAGAGTTCCTTCCTATACCCTCAGGCTTTTTGGTGCCATGGTTTTTACAAGACCAACTCCTTAGCATTTTAGGAACACCAGAGCAGGAATATGGTCTTCCTTGAGGAATAACAAAGACTTTGAGGGGTAGAACGAATCTGAAAGCAGAAGACTGTGGAAAGCCACCTCCAGACCAGCAGCTGTGTAACATGTCCCTGATGGCGGACAAGAGGTAGAGTCAGAGGGCAAATTTGTGTATCTCATCAATTTCAAATTTGTTCTCATTTTAGCATTTAGGAAATCAGCATGCATCTTACAGTCAATGTTTAACCAGTTTATTTGACAACATGTTTTTCTTTCTTGGTGACACATAAAATAATGGCTCATTTTACAGCTGATGGCATCCTAGAGTTGAAGAAATATGTTAAGTGACCTGTTAGCAGGGGTCAGGGCTGAAGACATCTATTGCTGAATAAAGTCAACACGAGTCAGATTTGCATGTTAGGTAGAGGCAGGGCCAAGATGAGGGTGAGGCTAATGAGGTGTCTAAACCAGGAAAGATGAAGCAGCTACATCCTTTAATGTCTTCCTCCAGCTATGTTCCATCTAGTAAGGGAGCTTCTCTGCCACTGAATACCTCCTAGAAAGTGAAACTCTGCAAGGGGGAAAGTCATATCTTCAAGGTTTCTCTCCAAGCAGCCCTGATGGCACAGTATGTATCCGCTGTTCTGCTGACTGTAAGATCAGTGGTTCAATTCTACCAGCTTCTCTGTGTGAGGAAGTTGGACAATCTCCTTGTGTAAAGGTTTGCTCCCTGAGAAACTGTCACTACAAGTTGAGATTGTTTCGGCACCAGTGGATTTTATTTATTATCAAACTTTAGAAGTCTTTGTCCCCTGTACAAATCTTTCCCCAAAGATTCAAAGAGACCGACTTGGGATGAAAGAGATGAGGGAAGAAAGTGGAGAAGAAAGTAGGTGAAGGAGGGACATTTACTCCTCCCCAAGGTATGAGTCAGAAAGCTGGACACTGACGAGGGATGATGGAAGCAGAACTGATTGATGTCTTTGAACTATAGTACTAGAGAAAGTATTGAAAATATCATGGACTGCTAAGAGAACAAACAGGTTCATCCTAGAGAGGGTGAGACCAGGCTGATCTTTGGAGGCAAGGATTCCAAAGCTCCATCCAACATACTATGAGTATGTTGCATGCAGTGACCAGTTCTTGGAGAGGGACATCATGCTTGGGAGGGTGGAGGGACAGCACAGGAGGGGAAGACCCTCAATGAGATGGATTGACTCAGTGACTGGGGTAATGAGGGGTAGGTGTCTCAGAGACAATAAGGTTGGCTCAGGATAGAGCAGGGTTCAGGGCTGTGTACATCAGGTTGCTATGAGTCACAGGTGGCTTGGTGGCACATAACAAGAAGAAGAAGAAGAAGAAGAAGAAGAAGAAGAAGAAGAAGAAGAAGAAGAAGAAGA
>NW_006399843.1:9409862-9433625 GCF_000299155.1 Elephantulus edwardii | reverse complement strand
GAGGAGGAGGAGGAGGAGGAGGAGGAGGAGGTGGTGGTTAGGTAGACGATGTTTTATAAAAATATAAAACAAAACCCCCCAGTAAGTTTCAAGTTAAGCCTCGCTCATTATGACCTGATGTGTGTCAGAACAGAGCTCTGCTTTATAAGGTTTTCAGTGACTGGTTTTGCAGAAGTAGGTATTCAGTGTTTTTTTGTCAAGGTGAGGGTGAAGCCAGGCTGCTCCTTGGAGACAAGGATTCTGAAGCTTCATCTGACATATTTTGGACATGTTGCAAGGAGGGACCAGTCCTTGTAGAGGGATGTCATGCTTGGGAGGGTGGAGGGACGGCGCAAGAGAGGAAGACTCTCAATGGGATGGATTGATCCAGTGACTGGGGTAATGGGGTAGGTGTGTTGGAGACAATAAGTTTGGCACAGGATAGAGCAGGGTTTAGGGCTGTTGTACATAGGGTTACTATGAGTTGTAGGTGACACAACGGCACACAACAACAACAACATTAACAACAACAACAACAACAACTCATGAGTGGACTTGAACTTCCAACCTTTCTATTAGCGGCAATTACAGTTTATACCACCCAAGAACTCCCCAGAATGTAAAGTTGAATACCAATCATTGGTTCTCAATTTTAGCTCTACATTTACACTGGGGAAGATTTTAAGGAATACTTTGCTTGTTTCTCATCCCAAACCAGCGAAATCACTATCTTGCGTCTAGAATGGAGACTCACTGGCCAAATAGGATTCTTAAATTTTTGATGCTAATCATTGAGGGTGGCTTTCAAACTCCAAATTATTTTTTCTACACCTGGTTTGGAGAAATAATACATTTTCCATTGAGCACTGCTTTCAGTTTGTGAAATACTTGGATAGCTATTATTATGTTTGATGCTCTGAAGTAGTGAGGCAAATTGTTATCATTATGCTCATTTTACAGAGGAAGAAATAGGATAAGAGGTCAAGAAACCTTGTGAAAGGTGATGATGTCCAAGCAGAGTGATAGAGAAGGCTTTGTGCTTGGCCATTTGATGAGGAGATGAAGAGAGCAGAGCTAAGAAAAGCTTGTGGCTGGTGTTTAACAAGAGGGAGGGGAGAGAAAACAAAGAACACTGAATAGAGAACACATGAGTTTACTGGCAGACGCAGAAAGATAGAAGGTGGTGGAACTGTGGGTAGGGCTGCAGAGCCTGCTAGAATTAGGTCAAGAAATAAAATGTCTGTAAGAGTTTTTAATAGATGGGAAGCATTATTTAGAATCAGCTACCCAGAGTCTACAAGGAACAGAGAAAAGTCTGCATCTTAGGGAACCCATCTTGATGAGGAAGATGAAGTCAGGACTAAAATGATAGATAGATAGATAGATAGATAGATAGATAGATAGATAGATAGATATAGATAGATAGATAGATAGATAGATAGATTTTGTTGTTGTTTACTGCAGAATTGGAACTGACCCATAGCTGATCTTTGTGCCTTTGAGATTGCAGCACAGCTTCTCGCCATAGGCCACCAGAGCTTTTATATGTGTTTAACTGATTATACAAAGGCATTTGATTGTGTGGACCACAACAAACTGTGGCTAATTCTGAGAAGAATGGGAATCCCAGAACACTTGATCATGCTAAAGTGCAACCTATACTTGGTCCAGGAGGCAGTTGTCAGAATAGAGCAAGGAAATACCGCATGGTTCAAAATTGGGAAGGGTGTATGCCAGGGATGTGTCCTATCTCCATACTTTTTCAATTTATATATGGAACAGATTATCCAGGAGTCTGGGCTCTAAGAGAAGAAATGTGACATTAGGATTGGAGGAAGACTCATCAACAATCTGCATTATGCAGATGACACAACCCTGCTTGCTGAAACTAAGGAGGACCTAAAGCACATGCTGCAGGAGATCAAGGACTATACCTTCAATATGGACTGAAACTCAATATCAAGGAAACAAAGATTCTCACCACTGGGCCAATTGGCAGCATTGTGATGGATGAAGAGAGTGAAATTGTTAATAGCTTTAGTTTGCTTGGCTCCACAATCATCACTTTTGCCAGCAGCAGCCAGGAAATGAAAAGATGTACTGCATTGGGAAAGTCTGCTATCAGAGGGCTCTCCAGAGTACTGAAGAGCAATGACGTCAGTACGGAGATTAAGGTGTGCCTGATACAGGCCATGATCTTTCCAGCCACTTGCTATGTGTTAGAGAGCTGGACAATGACTAGGGATGATAGAAGGAGAATTGATGTTTTTAAGTGTGGTGTAGGAGAAGAGTATTGACTATACCAAGGAACAAGAGAACAAACAGTTCAACATGGAGAGAGTTAAACTAGGTTGCTTCTTGGAGGTAAGGATTCTGAAGCTTCATTTGACATTCTTTTGACATGTTGCAAGGAGGGAGCAGTCCTTGGAAAGGAACATCATGCTTGGGAGGATGGAGGGACAGTGCAGAAGAGGAAGACCCTTGGTTAGAAGAATTGATTCGGTGATGACATAATGGGGTTAGATGTGTCAGAGACAATAAGACTGTCACAGGATAGAGCAGGATTTAGGGCTGTTGTACATAGTATCACTATGAGTCACAGGAAACGTGATGGTACATAACAATAACAACAACAACAATAACATCTCTATCTTTAATCTATATCAGGAGCTGTACTGAAAGACTTCAGTGGCTGAAAAGAATGAGTGATGCAATCAATAATACTCTTGACTAGTAACCAAAAAGATATGGCTTGAACCTACTTAGAGGACACTTGGATTAAAGATCTGATGATCTACTTTTAAAAGGTCATAGATGTGAAAACCCTTTCAAAGTAGTTTTACTTGACAACACAAAGGATCATCATTAGAAAGTGATATCATGGCAAATATATTTTAAAGAAATGAGATCACCATCTGCCCATCAATTTAATGATGTACCTATGTGTTGCCATGAGAGTAGAAGCTATGCCACTTAGGCTTGAAACGACAGCAGGATCACCCATGGTGGACAGGTTTTAGCAGTGTCCAGACTAAGATAGAGTCAAAAGAAAAGGCTGGCAATCTGCTTTGGAAAATTAAGTAATTAAAACGTCATGTACACAATAGAATATTGCTAACTTGCTTGCCTTGTAAATGCTATCAGGAAAGAGTAATCATTTTTGTGTTGTTGTTATGTGCCGTCGAGTCGCTTGTGACTCATAGTGACCCTATGTACAACACCCCTAAACTCTGCTCTGTCCTGTGCCAATTGTACTGTCTCTGACACAGTCATCCTGATTACCCCAGTCACTGAATCAATCTACCTCATAGAGGGCCTTTCCCTCCTGCGCTGTCCCTCCACCCTCCCAATCATGATGTCCCTCTCCAAGGACCGGTCGCTCCTTACAAAATGTCCAAAGTATGTTAGACAGAGCCTCAGAATCCTTGCCTCCAAGGAGCCACCATGTTTAACCCTTTCCAGGATGAATCTTTGTTTTCCTAACAGTCCACGGTACTCACAATACTCTTCTCCAGTACCACAGCTCAAAGGCATCAGTCCTCCTTCTATCCTCCTTAGTCACTATCCAACTCTGTGATGCATAACAAGTGATAGCTAAGACCATGGCCTGTATCAGGCCCACCTTAGTCTCCAGAGAGACACCGTTGCTCTTCAGTACTTTGGAGAGGTCCCTAACAGCAGACTTTCCCATGGCAATACATTTTTTAATTTCCTGGCTACTGGTGCCAAGAGTGTTGACTGTGGAGCCAAGCAAACTAAAGCTGTGAACAATCTCAATCTCTTCACCATTAATCCTGATGCTGCCAATTGGTCCAGTGGTGAGAATCTTTGTTTTCTTGACATTGAGCCTCAATCCATATTGGAGGCTGCAGTCCTTGACCCTTTGTAGCAAGCGCTTCAGGTCCTCCTCAGTTTCAGCAAGCAGGGTTGTGTCATCTGCATAACACAGATTGTTGGTGAATCTTCCACCAATCCTGACTCCACACTTCTCACAAAGCTCAGCCTCTCGGATAATCTGTTTTGCATATGGGTTGAAAAGGTAAAAAAAAAAAAAAGAAAAGGTATAGAGATAGGACACATTCCTGGCGTACGCCCTTTTCAATTTTGAACCATGCAGTGTGCCCTGCTCTGTTCTGACGACTGCCTCTTGGTCCAAGTATAGGTTTCACATTAGCACGATCAAGTGTTCTGGGATTCCCATTCTTCTCAGAGTCAGCCACAGTTTGTTATGACCCACACAGGTAAATGCCTTTGCACAGTCAATGAAACTCGTTAGAGAAGAAAATATCATGTTTGGTGAAGTAGAGAGCTAGCAAAGACAAGATATATCTGCAATAAGATAGACACACACATTAAACACAGTGACTGGGCAATGCCTTATTCTACCACATGTATTGTCAGCATTGTTGGTATCAGCTTCATGGCAGCTGAAAAGAAAAACAAAGGAATACAAATGTGTCAGTAGAATGAAAGGGTTAAAAGACAGGGTCTCAGGATGTGTGGGGTCTGGGGTGTGTGTGTGTGTGTGAAAAAAATTCAAGCTGCTTCTTCCTAGTTCAGTCATGGTTGATGAAGTGAAAGTAGAAAGGACTCTAATTTGTAAAATGTAGTTGTACTGAAGCGGGGCGGGGGGGGGGATTATAGCTGATGCCTCAGTGGAAACTTCCTTAGTCTCTGTTTTAGAAAACAAGGACAGTATACACATTGCAAACCAAGTTCTAGATAGGCAGAGTCAGAAAGAATGGTGCCCGCTCCAGAATGGCAGCAAATCACACCCCTTTGTGCATCACTCTCCATCGTCCTGGTAATAGTTCAATCTCCCTGAACGGATTCGGTATAGCTCTTCTGTGGTCCCATTACACTGTTTCAACTGTAGTATCTTCTGTTCTGGCTATTGTTCTGCTTCAGTTGAATTTCCAATTTAAGTACATTCTGACTTGGTTTCATTAGTCATGACTAAACCAGTTCCACCCAGTCCAAAGCACTGATTATATATGTGTGTTCGGCTGTGGTGAGAGCAACATCTGGCAGAGGCTGCTCTCTGAGAAATACGAAGCTGGACCAGGGAGGTATTCAAGTGGGTGTCTAACGTGGTAACGTGAAAGCCCTCTACACCCAGCTTTGTGACTTCAGGGCAGTGGAAATGGGAGCACAACGGAGGGATGCCTGGGAGGTGGCAGCAAGGAGAGAAGCCTGAGAGATGAGCTGCTGTTTTATAAGTCTGTAGCCTTGGTCTTCTTTCCGCAGAACGAGTAAACAGAATCCTGGGCAACCACAGCAAAATGCTGGTAGTTGGGCAAGATGATAGACATGGCCATCTTGGTGGACAGCTCTGTGGGCAAGCTCAGGTCTCACAACAGGCAGCCACAACAGTGTGCCCTTGCTTCTCTGCTTTCCTGTCTTATCTCCAGAATAACAAATTCTGAATCATAATGAAAATTTTCCTTGGATGTACTGTATGCCTGACAATCAAATCACTACTAAATCAATTCTTTGCAATCAATGTTTTTCTAATGAATTTTGCATTTCTAATGGCAGGACCTGACACTATCTGTTTATTTTCTCTCTTGCCCTTGGCTCCCTCCTCCGCCTCCTTGTTTTAAGCAGACTGGGGAAGAGACAGAAGAAGCAATGAAATGGCAGGTCTATAGCAGTTTCCCCTTCTCAATTTTTCCTCTCCTTTTCCTCAGCACCCCTTGCTGGGGAGCTTAATGGGGTGTTTCGGCAGTAATTAGAATGATTTAAATAGCCCTAGCCAACTTTGACAGGAAAACCCCCACATCCAGCCAGGGCCTACGTTATCTGTTACATCTCAGCCAAGAAAAGAATCAAGAATGAGGTTCTGGAGAAATGGAGGCAGTGCACCCCCTAACACCCCTTACCCAGCATTCTCCTATACCCTCCAGTCCCTGCCCATACCTATCCCTAAAGCAGAAGTGATATCAAATTAGGTGCAAAAAATTTGTGGGTTTTTTTCCCCCTGCAAAATTTCTTGGCAAAGTAACACCTACTGATAAAATTGAGTCCCTAAGGTGGTACATGTGTTCGACTTATTGAAAGCTTATAAGTTTGAGTCTACTTGAAGTATCTTGGATAAAGACCTGGAAATCTACTTCTGAAAAACTCATCTTTGAAAATTTATAGAACACAGGTCAACCCTGACACACATGGGCCTCCTTAAGTCAGAATGGACTTGGTGGCGAATGGTTTAGGCTGTCTGGCTTTTCCTAATAAAACAGGGGGACAGGAGAGTGATTCCCAGAACAGGACTAGTTCCTAAATCTTTGGCTCATGAACCGATGAATGAACAAAGACACAAGAACCCACAGGCTAGTGTCCCAGAGACACTACTTATAAAGACTATGAGCTGTATATTTAAATGCATAGTGGTAAGCAGAACAGGCCCATCTCCCGCTAAAATGACTTCATCCTAATCTCTGGAATTTGTGATGAAGGGAAATTAAGTTTGCAGATGGAATTAAGGGTGCTCATCAGCTGACCTTGAGCACCATGAATTATCCAGTTGAGTGTAATGTAATTACCAAACCCACTCACTGTCGTGGAGTCAATTATAACTTTAATTGCAGGGTCCTTAATGGTGCAAGAAGGAGGCAGAAGAGGAGGTCAGAGTGCTCTGATGTGAGAGGGACTCAACCTATGTTGCTGGCTCAGAAGGTGAAGGAAGGGGATCTAGAAGCCCAGGAATATGGAGAGCCACTAGAAAAGGCAAAGGAATAGATTCCTCCCTAAAGACTCTAGAAAGGGATACAATCCTACCAGTGACTTGACTTTAGCTGGTGGGACCCATGCCAGTATTCTAACCTACATAAATGGAAGAGAAAAAGGTTCTTGTTTCAAAATTAGTGATACTTTGTTAGAGCAACATTAGAAACAAATAGACTATGATTCTCTAAGGTGCTCAAACAGACTAATGTAGTTTAAAAGATTTTTGAGGTCCATTCCAAGAAGCCCCAGTGGTGTGGTGGTTAACATGCATTCATGGCTAACAAAAAAAAAAAAAAGACAGTCATTCAAATCCACCAATCACTCTGCAAAAGAAAGATGTGGTGGACAGACTCCATAAAGAAAACCCTGCTGGCATTTCTACAACTGAAGAGTTGCTATGATCATCTTTCATAAAGATAAACTCTCTCAAAACATGGTACGAGTCTAGAAAAGGCAGTTGGCAGATGTAGGGAGGAGCCCCTGAAGGGTGTAAGTGGTTAATGCTTTTAGCTGCTAACCATGTATTTGGAAGTCCAAGGCCGCCTGAGGCATCTTGAAAGAGAGAACTGGTGATCTACTTCTGAAGAGTCAGTCATTGAAATGCCTACGGTGCTCAGTTCTGATACATGTAGGGTGACAATAGACTCCAAATAACAGGACAGAAGTTAGTTACAGTGGACATTTGAGGAGCTCATTAATCTAGTCATTCACTTAGAGGTCATTGAGGGAGTCAAGCCATCTGTCTTGGGGCATCATCACCATCATCATTGCATCCTCACCTTGAGGTAAGAATAGTATACATCTCCCCTCCCTGTACTATTCTCGTGCCCATTTTCCTCTCCAACCCCAGCTAGCAGCAAAGCCTTTGCAGTCCATTGACTGAGGTTTAAATCTTATTTCTAGCATTCACCAGCTAGGTGGCCAAGGGATATTAGCTTAATTTTAATTCATTTCTTCATCTTTAGAGGGGATATAATAATTAACCTCTTTGGATTGTTGTGACGATGACACATATCAAGAGTTTAGTAAATGGCATTGAAGCAAAAACCCAGTAAATACTCAATGTCATAACATCATCTCTTTATGGCAGTATCCTCTATGACTCCTTCCCACCCACACTCTTAGCTGATGACCTTGATCCCTATGTTGTGGAGACAATTGATTGAAGCAATTAAAAGTAGACTTCCACAAGCTTCTACTATCTCTCCTACTCATCTGCAAGGCCCTGCCTACACATACTCATACCCTGTCTATGAGTGAAATATTTATGCTTCCACTTATTTTTCCACTAGTTCTCTCTCACTCACCTTGAGAATGTTCTGGCAACTCTTCCAGTTCCCCTATGTCACAAGTATTTGGCTCTGCCTTGCATCATTTCATCTACACGTAAACATTCTATTTTTATTCTCTCGTCTTAGAGACATGTTCTTCGATCCTAGAGGTTCTGTCGGCCTAGTGGTAAGAAGCTGGGTTGCTGTAATCCTAAAGACACGTGGTTTGAATCCATCAGCTGCTCCAGGGGAGAAAGATGGGCAATCTCTTCCCATGTGATTTTTCTCCTCTGAAAACCCACTGGAGGGTCAGCTACTGGAGGGTTCTGACTTAACAGGACACAAGAGCACCTTAATAAAACTCTTGTCAGGGTCTTGCCTTTTCCTTTAGCAAAACTTCTTGAAAGGGCTGTCATCACCAGTAAGGTCTTTCTCTCTACCACTATACTGAGACCATGCTTGTCAAGACCATTAGTAACCTGTCGCCACACCACCCAGTGATTGGCGTTCATTCTGCATCTTGCTTGATCTATCAGTGACACTTTGACCCAGGTGGTCATGCTTCTTCCCTTGTAATAGACATGTCAAAGCTATTCCTTTGCTGCAGGGCTTGTCAAAGCCTTTCATATTTCATGCGAATCAGGAATCTGGAAGAGTGCAGTATATACGGTGTTCCCATTTCCTCTCAGAACCTTTTCTGGTGTATGAAAGGAAATCAATGCTCCACAGATCAAGACTGGGGAATGGAGCTAATAGTCTAGCTAATTAGTGGCAGTGGGTGGACCAGATAATCTCTCAGACCATCTTTATGAGACCTGGTGGAGGCCCCTGGTTTGGGATGGGAGTAGGGAGTCAGCTTTGGGGTTGAAAGCATATTGTTTCCAGGGAAAAGCAGGCAGCCAGGTCTCCAGAGACTGGAAGTAGCTCTTCTTTTTAACATGGCCTGTGGAAGGGCTTGCAGTCTTAAGTGTGAGCTGAAGGTGTTGAAAAGGAGGAAGAAACTCCTCCCTGCTTGGTGAGCATAAAGCAAAAGGGGACGCCTTTCTCTGGTGGTTTAGTGGAAAACACCTGCTTAGCGATTACCTGGAGATCAAGGGCTCTTGGAGGATGGTAAACCCACTCTGGTGACACAGCCCATGAGAAGTGGCTTAGGGACAGTCTTTCCCTTTGTTTGTTTGGTTGGTTTTTTTTTTAATTTGTTTTGTCTTGTTTTTCCTAAAGTGTCAGGAGAGTAAACAGGAGCCAATTAGGAGGTTTTTGAGGCTTTGGGACTCCACCTTGGAATTACTGGGAACTGTGTGGAGGCTTATGGAGGGGAGAGCAGCTGAAGCCCTTGTCTGTCTGGGGGGCAGAGAAGCTCTTTCCTGCCTCAGGGGTGGGTATATTTGTTTCTTCCCAGAAGAGCCCTTGGAAAGGAGAAAAGAGAATCAATCAGAATATTCAATCCATAAATAGTATCATAAAAATCACATCCATTTGCAGAGGAAAGCTCAGTGCTAATGTGCCAAAACAGCAATGTGCGTTTACAGCATCCAACTCTGATCAATCTTCTCCAAGGGGCCAGGAAGCCGCCTCCTGTGGGGATAGGTTCCCAGCTTCAGTCTGGAGGTCTGGAGAAGTGGGGAGCTGGCCCTGATCCTGAGTCTTCCAGGCCAATGGACCTCTCTCTTGCTCCCCAGCCAAGGCAAGGGACAACACTACGGTGTGAGGGAGGATTCTCTTGGTGGGATCTTTGGTTTGACTTGGTCCATTTGATTTGGTCCCCTTTGTTCTCCTGGTCATTTGTGTGATTCTAGACAAGTCACTTAAACCTCTTATGGCCTCCTCTCCTATGAACTACAGAACTTACCTACCTCAGTGGGCTATTGGACGAGTTAAATAACGAATGAAGATTTCCTGGGAAAGTGTCTTCTTGAAGGAAGTCAGCACAGTCCTTCCTTTTATAGTTGTGGAAACTGAGGTGTAATGTGAAGGAACAGCCTAGCTGAAGGTCACCCTGGCAGAGAGGGGTAAAGTCGTTAACACGAAGGCAAGACCTTAAATGAAGTGAAAGTTGATACACCATTTCTCGACTATAGCTACGATGACTCCAGCCAGTCTCAGTGGGCCCTCTTTTCTAGGTTAGTAAATATAATCATCACCTCTTCTTGGTACATTTCACTGTGGCTCAGGCCAGGCTGAGCCTTCCTCTCTACTGAATTAATTCTGGTCCATCAGCAATGTCCAGGCAGAAGTAGAAAACAAGCCTTTCCCCACAGATCTCCTGAAGTATCACCCTTGGATCTCTTTGGGAAGCTTCTCTGAGGAAATTAGGTTGCTCTTGCAACTAAATCTCATTTCTGATCTCCCTCTGGATTCCCCTGCCCCTTGGCCTACTTTGGTGCTCTCTCATCCCTTGAGAAAAGACATCATATTGGAAAAGAGAGGAAGACCCTCAACAAGATGGATTGATATAGTAACTATAACAATGGGCTCTAATTTATCAAAGTTCATAAGGATGGTGCAAGATAAGATGAAGTTCAGAGATCTATTGTTCACAGGGATGCTATCAATCAAAGGGGACTCCATGACACCTGATAACAAGAGGAACAACAATAATATCACTTGGGGCCGAGAACTGAGCTTGAGGATCAAGTGCTCACCGGTAAAGGTGTCTCATCCCTTCTTGGGGAGCACTCAGCATTCTAGCCCCTCTGATTCAGAGACTAAATGCTCCTCTGCTCAGATGAGGCATGCACATATTTATTCCAACAAAGTGTAGAAGGCTTCACACTTGGTCTTAGGAGGGTCTAGAGGTCCCTCTTAAAAGAATTTGAAATTATGTTGATCCTCAATATTCTTTCCATATAAGAGTTAAAAAGCACCCAGCTCTCTAAAGGGTAAAGATGGGGAAATCCTAGAATTGAGAGAAACTTTAAGGCAATATCATTGAAACTTTCATGCAGTGCGGAAGTTACATCCATGGCATCCATCCTGCTTGATATCTCCAGTCACTTCCTACATCACGGGCTTCTCATACCATGCAGACACCGTTGACATAAATATACTTCTGGTATGTCTGTATGTCTGTCCTGGCTCTTACGCAGTTGCATAACCAACATTCATTGAGTATTTTCTCTGTGCTGCATTACATTCAAAGACACTTACATGTGTGAACTCATTTAACCAGGGGTAAGAATCATCCCTTCATTATAATCAAGCCAAGATACATTCCAGTGCTGTCAAGTTGATTCTGACTCACGGTGACTCTCCTTTGGGTTTCTGAGGCTGTGAATCTTTAAAAGAGGAGACTGTTCATCTTTCTCTTGTGGAACAACTCACAAATCCAAACCATTAGTCATTCCATTAACAACTAAATGCATAAAGTACTACACCATCAGGGCTCCTTCATTGTTGATGAGGAAATTGGGCACAGAGTAGTTGAGAAAATTTCCCAAGGTCACCCACCTAGTAAATGGTAAAGCTGGAATTTGAACTCTGGTAGTTCTCATTTCTGAGTCTGTGCTTTTTAAGCTCCAAGATGTACTGTAAGGTAGATCTCAGTTTCTAGCTCCTCCTAGAAGCAGCCTACCTACCTTTTTTGTTCCGGGTGAAAACCTCCCATAATTTTGTCATTGTTTCTAGACTCTTTGGTATCCTGTTGATTCTCCTCTATTCCGTTTATCAGATAGGAGGAACCTAACTTGAGGGCCCAGATGGGGCCAACTAGAGTGACCTATGGAGGGGCTGTTATTTCTCTATTCTAATTCTGCATTTTAAAGAATATCAATATATCACAGACTTCCAGAATAACGAACAAATCTATCTTGGAGGTAACACAGCCAAAATGTTCATTAGAAGTGGAGGTGGTAAGACTTTGTCTCACATAATTTAAAGCATGTAAGTAGGAGAGACCAGACCTTGGAGAAGTACATCATGCTTGATGAAGTAAATGAGAAAAAGAAAGATCTGTAACAAGACAGATTAACATAATGATTGAACAGTAAGTTCAAACCTAGCAATGATTGTGAGGCTGGCACAGGACAGGGCAATGTTTCCTGCTGTTGTCATAGAGTCACTATGAGTTAGAGCTTGCTCTACAGTGTTTAACAACAAGGGCTATCTTCTTGTCTCCTATTGAGCTTGTGGTCAACACTAACCTCAAGATATTTTTCTTATGGATTTCTGCCAAGCCAGAATTTCTTTATCTTGTATTTGTACAATTGATTCCTTGAACCTAAATGCAGACTACACTCAACACTCCTTGATTTCATCTTTGTGGTTTTGGCTTGTGTTCTAGCCTGTTGAGATAGATTCTGGATTTACCACGTAATTAATTTCTCCATACTTTGTCATGCCCAGATGAGGTAATTATCCTTTCTCAACCCTCACCCATGTCATTGATAGACATTGAATGAGACAAAAGACAGTTCTTGGATCTCTTCTCTAGAGACATATTTCTCACTAAATGATGAGGACCTTTTGTCTTGAAACACAGATATTATAATTTAAATAACAACAGCAACAACAACAAAATCACTGTTGTAAAAAAAAAAATTAACATTTTAACCGCTGCAATTGTACAATACAGTGACATTTGTTGCATCAAACACTTTGGACAAGCAACACCATTATACATTTCCAAAAGTTTTCATCACCCTAAACAGAAATCTTTTCAGAAATAACTTTCATTCTTCCCTGCAGCTAACACGTCACAACTTTTGTCTCTGTGTCTTGCTAATTCTTGATGTTTTTGTATAAGACTCATTACAGTCAAATCAGAATTAACTCCTGGTTGACCCTTTACTGAGTTTCTGAGACGGTACATCATACAGAAGGAGATTGCTCATCTTTCTTCTGTGGATTTCCTGGTGGATTTGAACTGTCTTTGGGTTAGCAGAACAACTCCTTACACACCAGGCCACCAGAACTCCTTTTTGAATGAGATTCATACAGTGCTTGTCTTGTTAAAAATGATTAGACATTACATTTATTACAATGAAAAGCTTGAACAAGAAGTGCATTACAGAGTGAAATGGGGGAGGGAGATGTGAGAGAGAGGGAAGAAAATGTTAGAAGTGAGTAGCCAAAACAAGGTATTGAAGCCTTATCCCTATATTTTCTTCTAAGAGTTTTGTGGTTTTAGTTCTTATATTAGACCATTAGTTTAATTTTAATATATGGCATAAGGCATAGCTCTTTTGCATGTGAAAACCTAATTATCCAAGCACAATTTATTGACAAGAATAATATGTCTACATTGAACTAACTTAGCCCCTTTGTTGAAAAATCAATTGGTTATAAATGTAGAAATTTGTTTCTGGACTCTCAATTCTATTTCATTGGTCATTATGTCTATTCTTATAATTGTTGTTGTTGTTAAGTGTCATCGAGTCTACTCTGACTCATAGTCACCCCATGTTCCTTGTTGAGCCAATTTCATCATCTCTGACACACTTACTTTTTTCACTACAGTCATTGAGTCAATCCATCTCATCCAGCTACTTCCTCTCTTGTTCTGTCCCTCTACCCTTCCACGCATCATGTCCCTCTTTAAGGACTGGTCCCTCCTTGCAATATGCCCAAAGTATGTCAGAAGGAGCTTCAAAAGCCTTGCTTCCAAGGAGCAACCTGGTTTCATCCTCTTCAGGACAAACTTGTATTTTCTCTTTACAGTCCATGTATATTCAATACTCTTCTCTAGCACCACAGCTCAAAGGCATCAATTCTTGTTCTATCATCCTTAGTAATTGCCCAGCTATCTAATGCATAACAATTAATTGTGAAGACCATGGTCTGTACCGAGTGGATCTTAGTCTCTAGATTGACATATTTGCTTCTCAGCACTCTGGAGAGGTCCCTGATAGCAGATTTTTCTAATGCAATTTGTCTTTTGATTTCCTGGCCATTGGTAGGCACCGAGAGTGTTGACTGTAGAGCCAAACTAACTGAAGCTGTTAACAATCTCAACCTCTTCACCATCTATTATGATGCTTCCAGTTGGCCCAGTGGTAAGAATCTTTGTTTTCTTGATGTTGAGCTTCAATCCATACTGAAGGCTACAGTCCTTGACCTTCTGCAATAATGTCTCAGGCCCTCCTCAGTTTCATCACGTAAGACTGTATTATCTGCATAACGTAGGTTGTTAATAGGTCTTCCTCCAATCCTGGTGCCATATTCTTCTTCATAGAGCCCAGCTAATTGTAGTTTTATGGCATATTTTGTAATTGGAAATTATGAATCCTTCCACTTTGTTGTTCTTTTTCAAGTTGAATTATCTATTTGGGACCTCTTAAAATTCTTTATGAATTTGAGGGTTTACTTTTCTGTTTTTATAAAAACCAACAGGGTTGAAATTTTGATAGACATTACATTGACCGCATAGAAGATGCTGCAATTTTTTTACTTCACAGTTCTATATTAATCTATTATATTGAATGCCTAGTATATTTCACACCAAGTGCTAAGGACTGAAGACCCTCAGATTTGCAGGTCAAATCTTTACCTTCAAGAGATTTGTGTTCAGTGGAAGATACACACATATTAACCAAATATAAGAATCTAATAGTCACATTGAGGGAGTAGAGGGTCAGCGCAGGAGAAGACAACACTAGATGAGATATATTGACACAGTGACTGTGGCGGTGGGTGCAGGCATATCAGAGACAGTGAGATTGGCTCAAGATAGGGCAAGGTTCAGAGCTATTGTTCATAGAATCACTATGAGTTATAGTTGATGGCACATAAAAATAGTCAGATTAGATGACAGAATACACATGGTAAGGAGATCCAACTAAGGGTAGATCTCTCACTGTGAAAGTGCTTAAATGGGAATGTCAATAATGAATTGGATTTTCAGGGCTGGTGTCCCTGGGAAGAGGTGTGAATTGAGCCCAAGGTGGAAATTCCATCATCTAGCCATTTTGGTTTTTACAGTTTTTACTTGTTATGCATCAGAGAACTGGAAAATTACTAGGGATAATAGATGGAGAGTTGATGCCTTTGAGCTGTGGTGCTGGAGAAGAGTATTGAATATACCATTGACTGCTTGGAAAACAAACAAGTTCATCCTGGAGAGAGTGAAGCCAAGCTGCTACTTGGAAGCAAGCTTGGATTTGGAAGCTTCATCTGATATAATTTGGACATGCTGCAAGGTGGGATCAGTACTTGGAGAGGGATGTCATGTTTGGGAGGGTGGAGGGACAGTGCAGGAGAGGAAGATCCTCAATGAGATGGATTGATTCAGTCAGTGTGGTAATGGGGATAGGTGTGTCAGAGACAGTAAGATTGGCAAGGGATAGAGCAGGGTTTAGGGCTGTTGTATATAGGGTCGCTATGAGTTGCAGGCAACTCGATGACACATAACAACAGCACACAACAACACCCTCTTTACTTTGTGACTCATTCTCCAACTCCATTTCTTCTACATTTAGATTAAAAGTCATAGATTCAACAGTACTTAGAGGAGTGTATGTATTGGTATGGATGATAATGGAGATTAGAAGTAGAGAGGAAGAGAAGAAAAGGAAGAACATTGAAGTTTCTTCTTTAAATCAAAGGAAGGAGTAAGTCAGATACCTTAGAGCAGAGTGAGATAGATGATTGTGGACTTTTATTTTGGGAAAATTTATTAGATGACTTTGCTCATTTCTTCAAAAGGAGAAAGACAGAGGAAATTGAATCAGGACATGGATTAAGGAAGCTGAATATATTATATTTTTTCTTTCTCACTGCAAGTAGGATTCTACACATGACTTCATCACTTCCTTTGAGTGTTGTGAGGTCCCATGTCATCTGACTTTCTTATTTCTAAATATACAGCAATGCACTCCAAAGACAAGCCTGAATGATTTTTAGATTATCTGGGCCATAGCCTCTTTTACTTCTCTTAGTACTTGTGCTTCCATTTCATACTACTCACCATTACTCCAGGCCACCACTGGCCACATCTGGTCCAAGAAAGAAACCTTGATGGGAATGCTTTGCATAAATGTCTGCCCCCCAGCTCTGACACCTCATCTGGGTGTTAGAGCTCTGTAATTCATGCCAAAGGTTGCTCCCTGCAATTTCTCTTTCCCTCCCCTCCCTCTGCTTCCCTCCCCCAGTGGGAGAGGAAAAGCAGCTATGCTTATAGAAAGATTGATTAGTTAAGCAAGTCAATTATATCTCTTGCCGAGAGCAACTGTATATTAAGTAATGCAGCAAAAATGATTGTCTGCACAGATCCATTTTGTCGAACAGCTGTTCCAGAGGCCCGGAAAGAGAAGACGAAGGTTAAAATCTCGTAATAGTCTTCGCTCCCCATTTCACCCCACCCCATCATGCCTGGCCCTCCAGGGGATCCATTTATTATGAGATGGAATAAGGTTGGGTAATGAGCATGCTGGCGGCCTGCTCCATTTTGCAGGAAAATTCCCCCCGCCATGCCATGGGCTCCTGAGCCCTCATCAGGACTGGCCCGGCTGCCCTCCTGCCAAGGGGGAGTTGACTAATGCCTGCTCACAAGCTGGTGACTGGTCTCCTGCCTCCCGTCCCAACTCGGCAGCTTTGATTCGGCAGAAAGGATTCTGATGTAGTGTCTGGAGTCTGAAGTGCAAGTCCAATTACTAAATGCCTGATCTTGGCCAAGTCTTTTAACTTTTCTGAGCCTCAATTTTCTTGTTAGTTAAATGCAATGCAATTTAAATGAGACAATGGGTATGGATGAAATTTGTAACCTATAAAAGAAGTCATTAAGGCTGGATGGTTTTCTATTAGGCAAAGAGACCACGGAAAGAGAAGGCCATATGCTACATACTGTTAGTTGAGCAGGGCTGTTTATGTAAGAATTTCAAAGAAAATTAGAGGCTCATGTGCCACATATATTCAAATATTCACCTTCTTTTCTTGATCATTGAAGCAACTAGGTGGGTTACACCTCCTTCTAGGTATGCCACCCCACCCTCTCAAGTTGCATGTACTGTTTTTTAAGAGTTCTGTCCTGTAAAAAGTGAGTACTGGTGGTATAGGCTGTAGAGGGTTGCTTTGCTAGCACAAAGGTGATGCCTCTCTGAGGTTTGAATCCACCAGGGACTCCATGGGAGAAAGATGAGCACTCTTCCTTCATGTGATTTAAAATCTACCAAAAACTCTTTGGAGGATCAACTAAGAGAAGGCTCCAACTCAACAGCAATGAGCTTGAGTAGATCCTGTAAGGATCCCTGAGTGTTCATTTGTATCTGGTATCCCCTGTGTTGGGATAGTTGCGATCTAGTGGTACGATTCTTGACTCCCATGGGAGAGATCTGGATTGAATGCTTGGTCAACATATCTCAAGCCTAACCACCACTCATTTATCAGTGAGGTTTATGTGTTACCTTCATGCTGACATACTTCACTAAGACAAGGTAGTGAGAATGACTTGATAATTTACTTTCAAAAATCAGCCCCTGAAACTATATGGGTCACAACAATCCAATTCCACTGTGCATGCAATGGTCATGAATTGGAGGCCAACTTAGTGGATGCTAACAACAACAACAACATCTTGGTTTGCAAAGTTTAACTTACAAGACCACTTCCTCTCCACCATCGAGGCCATGGTCTTGTCAGGAAGCAGCTGACCCCTTTATGAATTCTCAGGTGGCAGCAAGGACAATGCTCAGTAAGAAATGAGAAGGTATCTAGAAAACTTTGTTTATTCCTAGAGTTGTCTTAGGCTAAAGACCATTGATTGCCTTTCTGCTAGTTTTTGTGAGGAACCTCAGCTAATAGTGAACTTTTAGTTTCTACTTTAGGTCAAATTATTACACTTATCAAAGGATAGTATCCCAGCTGGTTTGTTATCCCACCTAAAATTTCCTTATCTCTTCACTCCTTCGCATAGAGATTTTCCTCCCTTTTAGAATGTCAGTACAATAGAAGAAGAAGAAAGCATTTAGCCTTGTCATTTATGTATACTCCAGGGAGCTATGGTGGCCTGGTGGTAAAGATCTGCATTGCCAAGCCAAACATATATGGTCCACCAGCTGCTCCACAGAAGAAAGATGGGCAATCTCCTCCCATGTGATTTATTGTCTCTAACAACCCACTGGAGGGTTGGCTATGGGTCAATCTCAACTTGACAGTATGTTACAACAACAATAGCAACCATGAGTCTATCAGATCACCTTTTAGGAGACTTTGTGTTGGAAGAGTCTTTGAGGTTGCATAGGCTAACCCTCTCATGGGGAAACTGAGGGAGATGATCTAGAAATAAGATTACACAGCTGGCTGGCAGAACCCAACCGATTCTTCCATTGAGTATTCCTGTCTCTTCCCAAAGTCAGTGTGACAAGGAGAGGACAAGGGCAGGTTAGTTCTGTTCCACCGCAACTGCACTAAGGGGATCAAGTGCTTTTCCTCACTGTTGGGCACAGCTGGAGTCATAGTGACTGCTGGTTTCCAGGGCCAGAAACCTTGACCCACTACCTGATGTGCCCTCAGCGTCCAGAGCCAGTGCTGAAATCCAGGTCAGACCCAGGTGGCCTGGCTTCTTCTCAGCCTGCAGGCCTGAGGGACTCCAGCTCCCCCAGTTTCTGAGCAACTTGGCAGTCAGTTTCATTTTCCTACTCCCAGGCCACTGTGGGCAGTTAGCATAGAAATGACTACATCTCTGGTGCACTTGCCTCACCCGTATTCCTAAAGAGCAATCTGTGATTGCATGTGCAGAATGGGTTGGGTGGCATGTGAAGATGGTAATGTTGATGGTGACCCATATGAGCCTTCATCCTTGGAAACTGAGCCTTTGGCTTGTAGGGATTTCTGAGTAGACTAGAAAAGATGAGCATCACAGCTCTTTCAAGGATCCAGCCTTGAGAAAGGACGACCAGGACGGCATTCCCAGAGAATGCTGGGACTGGAAGTGGTCTAGCTCATTGACTGAAACTTAAATTCCTTTGGCCATCTTTCTGCCGAATGATCTCTAATCTTCAGCAGAAATGATTTGGTGATCTAGTGCTGAAGAAAAAACAGGATTCTGTCTCTTTGTCCCAAATCCTTCCCTAGGCCTAGACCCAGGCATGGATTCTTGTTCCAGTTGGGACCCAATTGTCTTAGGGTATCCTGTTCACCTCTAACATTTCCTGTCCTCTCTATTCTCATTCTAGACCCGAAACATCCAATTGATTTATTGGAGATATTATCTTTTGACAACCTAGTTTCATGTCCTTCTAGTTATCTCTCAAGAAAGGGCTAGAATAAAAGAGAAATCTTTAAGCATATGCCATTTGGATACTTTTTTGTTGTTTTTGGTCAATGAGTGTAAGGAGAGTGTAGGTAGATCACTAGACAGAGAAGATATGAGGAAAGAGGAAAACAATCTTCCTTTGAAGAGTCAGGCAGCACAGTAATCAAGGCAACCACAGCGTCTGAATGGAAGCTGAGCTTAATAGCCATCTGGTTCAAGCCCCCTTTCTTACTGATGAGTAAACAAAGCAAAGGAGAAGAAACCTTCCCAGAGTCTCAATGAATCTGTAGGTCTGTTGGCATGGATCTCAGGCAGGAATTTCTATGGTTTCATGTAGACCCGAGTCCATAAACCACACCGTGAATAGGGGAAATGAGAACATCACTCTTTCCTCTTGCTATTATTCAGTGAGTTTCAGCTGCAGAAAATAGGCTCCTGGGGTTCCAAAGGCACTGACAACCTCTTGGGGATCAGAGGAAGCAGTCAGCAGCACTGGGACTGCAGGATTTTGAAAGAATATTCTCTCACTCTGAAACGATTATTGCTTTTCTTTGTTTTCCCAAACTGTCCTTTGAAATCTTCTGTTCAGCTCTCTTATCCTATCGTTTTATTTCCTTTGGTCTTAGTTTCTCTCTACATTCAGTACAAGTTTCAGAGGCTCTATTGACATCCATTGTGGTCTTTTCTTTCTTCTATTTTTAATAATCTTAATGACCTATGTTTTCATCGTGTATGGTGTCCTTGATGCTATCCCACAACTCAGCCTGCTCTTCAGCTGTTAGCATTGAAATCTATTCTTTCATCAAATCTATTTTTATAGGTTTTTTTAATTCAAATGAGATAAGCTCAAGGTCATTATTTTGGCTCTACAAGAGACTTGTTTTCATTTTCTCTGGCTTCAATTTAAATTTGTTGTTGTGAAATGCTACTGAGGCTCACAGCAACCCTGTGAATTGTTATTCACAGTAGAACTTTGTCCTATCATAAGCTTGAGCCCATTGTTACACTCATGTGTCAATCCATCTCATTGAAGATCTTTCCATTTTGCTTACACTCCACCTTTCCCAGCATGATGTTTTTTTCCAAGGACTGGGCCCCCTGACAACACACCCAAATATGTGAGACAAAGTTTCATCACCTTCACTTCTAAGGAGTATCTTGATTGCACTTTTTTCCAAGACAGATCTGTTTGTTCTTTTGGCAGCCCATGGGATATTCATGCAGAGATTATGAGGATGGTGGAAGACAGGGCAGGTTTTCAGTCTGTTGTTCGTAGAAGTACTATGAGGCAGAGTCAACACTGAATAAAAACAACTCTGAAACACAAACTCAATTCTCGACGTGGAGTTCCTGGGTGATGGTAATGTACTTAATTGCTAACCTAAAGTTTGAAGGTTCAAATTTACATAAAGTTTGGAGGTTTAAGAGGTGCTTCAGAAGAAAGACATACTGTTCTGCTTCCAAAATTTCAGCCATAGGAAAGCCCTACAGAACAGTTCTATTCTGACTCATGATTCTTCATGAGTTGGAATTTACTCAGAGACGACTGTTGTTTTATTCACATCTTCATGTCCACGATTTCATCTTCTGAATGCCTTTTCTTTGGTATAATACATATGTTCTTGAAGAGGATGACACATCACTGTGAACCACCTTATTCAATTTTTCCTGGGTGCTTTTAGCTGATACATGAGGTGTACTTGGAAATTAGTATGGTTTCGTTGTTATTTACTTGTCATCAATTAATCTTTGACTCATGATAACGTTATGCATTGTCGTAAAGTGCTGGCTAGTCAACTATGACTATGGGTCAACTGTCACCCTATGAACAATGGATCCAAACTGTGCCCTGTCCTGTGCCAACCTCATCATCTCTGTCACACTCAAGTCCACAGTCACTGTGTTAATCCATCTCATTGAGGTACTTCCTCTTCTTCACTGACTCTCCACCTTTCCAAGCATTATGATGTCCTTTTCCAAGGACTGGCTTCTCCTAACAGCGAATGACGTTATATGTAGCAATGAAATGTTTCGCAGTCCTGCACCACCTTTATGACCCCTGATGTATTCAAATCCATTGTTGTAGTTACTGTGTCCATCCATCTCATTGAAAGTTTTTCTTCTTTTCACTGATCTCTACTTTAGCAAGATCTAGAAAGAAGGAGAGTTTGGAAGCGGTAGAAAAGATACGTAAAGACTGAAGGAAATGAAGAAGGCTGCTTCTCACTTGACACTGTTCCCTGGGCCTTTATGTTGATAGCTAAGATGTGCTGGTTGTGCTGGTTGGAGCTATGAGGAAGGTGAGTGAATGGATCAGAGACTATCATTCAGAAGCAGTATTGCCATCACAACACTCTCTTGGGTCAATGTAATTAGAATTATTGGAGCACATGGTTTTGCTTCACTGACTGATTAGATATCCCATATGAGTCCTTCTTGAAAACTCCACTTTTTCTACAGAATCTTCCTTCAGCTTTTACTATTTGATTAACCTCCTTCCTCCACAGTCTCACTTTCTGCTTTCTGTAATTGATTGAATTCTCTGTCACCGGGGTATATTGTGTCTCTGGGACGTGGACCATGTCTTAGTCAGCCTATCAAACAAGTAAAGCAGGCAGAGGTTCCAGGCCCTCCCCTTTCATCTTTATCCTCTCACATACTTCTGCAAATTTAATCAGACCTGAGATGTTGCCTCAGCTAAGTAAGTGAGAAGTGAACTTCACCATTTCATGTGCTTCTTAACTGCTCACATAGTCCTATAGGGTAGGCGTGTCACAGCGTACCATGGCTATCTGCTTACATGTGGGTTCAGGCTGGATTTCAAGATGATTTAATCCTTTGACTGTTCCCCAAATACCTGAATGATAAAGTAACTTTTGTCCCCTTAACTCTGGGCCCAGAACAGTATCCAAGCGTGTTCTCCAGTGACTTTACCATGAGCCTCAGCATCTTATGTTGTAATCAGGATATGTTCCCATTATCTAGCTCAAGCCTCTGCTATTCACTTAAGCTCCTTCATGTATGGTATCTCAGGAAAGAGAAACAGTCCTAGGCCAGAGGAATTCTAATTTTAAAATTAAATGTTGATTCCTGGCTCTAGGAGAAAGTAACCGGAAGATTTGCCTTGTCCTCTGGATCATCCTATGTTGTTGTTGTTGCATGCCATTGAGTGGAAACTACCCATAGCTAACCTCCAGTGAGTTTTCAGAGGCAGCATGAATCGCACAGAAGAAGAAGGTCTATCTTTCTTCAGTAGAGCAGCTGGTGAATTCGAACCACTTGTCTTAGGGATGGTGGATTTGAACTCTGTGTCTTAGGAATGGCAACACAACTCCTTACCACTAGGCCACTAGAGCTCCCTGGACTATCCTAGAGTATTGAGTTAGAGATGAGACAGTTCAATTGAAGAGACAAGTTCAAGTTGTCCTTCAGCAGTACCCTAAAATGTTCTGCTCCATCCTGGCAATTTGTCATATATTTGTTTGTCTGTACCCCTTTCCTCTAGCAATAACTACAAGCTAAACATTCTACAAAGTGGTGACAGGGGCCTGGGGCAAAGGCTTAGCTCTGTTCTTGATTGAGATTCTGACAGAGCTCTATGGGGATGCCGATGAATGAGGCCCTAGGATGTGCCTAACTTTTCCTTTGTGATAAACCAGGGAGAAAAACAGGGAGAGAGACTGAGAGGAGAGAATTGCAGTAAATAATGATTTCTTGTTAGGACATTTACAGAGACTAGGAAAAGCTGATGTAACAGAAGATAAAAGCTGAGTCTGGTGAGGTCTGACCGAAGGAAATAAAGATGTCTGGTCACAGAGTGCAGACTTGAAGAAACACTGTAATTGTCTCCTAATATCTAAGACTATGGTAGGCAAGAGGGAACACAAATGTTCTACATATCATAAAGGTAGAAATAGACCATGTGTAGAAACCTTAGTATTTTGTACAATCAATGATTTATTCATTGCAAATATCTTTTATTTAAAAAATACACAAGTGATGACTAATACATGGAATCCACCTGATGGACTAACCAGGAGTTAGACTGATTATATCTGTGGAAAAAATCATTGGAGATGTGCAATATCAGCATTGAAAACCAGGCCAGGTGCTCACTATGGAACAGATTATCAACTACTCATATGCAAGTTCAATTTGAAGCTAAAGAAAATGGTAAAAATCCATAAGAACCAAAATCTGACCTTGAGTCTCTCCTACCTGAATGAGAAAAACCATCTCCAGAACAGATTTGAGGCATTCACACCAATGAGTGAAGACCACATAAGCTGTGGGATGAGAAAAAGAATATCATCTGTGAATAAAGCAAAATATCATTATGAAGACAGAGGAGGAAGAAAAACCAAAACAGATGTCCAAAGAGACTCCAAAGATTGCATTAGAATACTGAGAAGCCAAAGCTAAGGAAATAAATGAGGATGTTAAAGATTTGAAAAGAAGATTTCAAAGAGCAGCTTGTGAAAAGAAAGTAAAGCATTTCTATTCTTAAGGAGTGCTTTGCTAATTTGGGGCTTTTTTCCATTCCACACGAAATTGGGGATTGCCTTTTCCATCTTGTTGAAGAATGGGATTGGTATTTGTATT
>NW_006399843.1:9405321-9406653 GCF_000299155.1 Elephantulus edwardii | reverse complement strand
ATTGTATCAAAAGAATTGGCTAACACAGAACCATTTCAGAAAGTAACATATGATCATGAGCCAGTGGTAATAAGAAGGAAGTTCAAGCTGCTATGAAGGAATTGACAAAACATAAGGCCCTAGGAATTGAGGGAATTTCAAATGACATGTCATTTCAATAAAAGTATAGAACTTGGGAGAGACTGGAGACTGTTATGCTGAGTGAACTAACTCAATCTCATAAGAACAAATACTGCATATGACAATTATTGTAAAAATAGAAGGATAACTAGTAAAGCATATATAGGGATGCAAGGGGGAAGGGGTTGGAACAGAGAGGTGAGGATGGGTAAGGGTGAAACCACAGGGTTGCATAGTTTGGTAGGGGAGGGAGGGTGTGAAGAAAATGGGATGGAAGAATCCAGGTGAAAAGACAGGGTAATGATGGATGATGTCCAAGGGTGATTTCATAATTCATGAGAAGACTGTATGAAACACAATACAAATGAAGAACATTGTGAAACTTGATGCATACTGACTTTGTAAAGAAACAAATAAAAAAAAATTAAAAAGATGCAGCTCTAGAGGTTCTTGTCAGTTGTGCCAAGAAAAATGGAGGACAGCTATCTGGCTAACTTGACCAGAAGAGACCCACAGTTATTCCCAGTCTCCAAAAAGGCAATCCAACAAAATGTGGAAATTATCAAGCAACATCACTAATATTGTTGTTGTGTACTGTAGACTCAGAACTGACCCATAGCTGACCATCTGGCAGGTTCTCAGTGGCTATTGCACAAGAGGAGATTGCCCATCCTTCTCCCATGGAGCAGCTGGTGGCCTCAAACCACGTGCCTTTGGGATTGCAGTGCAGCTTCTTGTCACCAGAACTCCCTAATATTACAGGTAAGCAAAATTTTGCTGAAAATGATCCAAGAATTACTAGAACAGTATATCAATAGAAAATTGCCAGAAATAAGAGAGGCCGTGATACTAGTAATATCATTGCTGATGCCAGATGGATATCTGAGTACCAGAAGGATATCTATGTGTATTTTATCAACTATGCTAAGGCATTTGACCGTGTGGATTACAACGAACTGTGGATAACATTGTAAAGAATGGGAATTCTAGAACACTTGATTGTGCTCATACAAAATCCTGTACCTAGACCAGGAAGCAGTTATTCAAACAGAACAAAGGACCACCACATGATTCAAAGTGAAAAAAATAAAGAAAAAAAAAGCATCAGGGATGTATTTGTTTTCATATCTTTTCAATGTATATGCTGAACAGATTATTCTGGAGGCTAGATTTTATGAAGAATGTAGCATCAGGATTGGAGGAAGACACATC
>NW_006399843.1:9394784-9404896 GCF_000299155.1 Elephantulus edwardii | reverse complement strand
GAGCATGGAGATCAAACAGGTTTGTCCTGGGGATGGTCCTTGGACAAGGACATCATGCTTGGAAGGGAAAAGGGTCAGGGGAGGAGAGCAAGACTCTAGATGAGATGGACTGTGACTGTGACTGTGGCAATGGGGGCAGGTGTGTCAGGGATGGTGAGATTGGCTCTAGTTAGGATAGGGTGCAGAGCCATTGTTCATAGCATTGTTGCCAGTTGGAGTCAACTCAATGGCACATAACAACACACCGACACACACATGTAAAAGTTAAACAGTTATCCACTTTGGACAACCAAAGAAAAAGTGATGGCTTTGAACGAAGGTGGGAGTAAAAAAAAATATTCTATATACTATAGACTGCCAGAAGAGCAAATGAACATATTTTGGAAGTGAAGCCAGAATATTCCTTAGAAGCAAGGATGGTGAGACTTCATTTCACATTCTAGGCATGTCTTGGAGTCAGTTAAAAAAAAAAAAAAAGGAAGACCCTCAATGGGATGGAATGAAACAGTGGCTGCAAACAATGAGAAAAAACAGCAACAGGAGTGAGGACTGGGCAGCGCTTTATTCTCTTGTATATAAGTTGCTATGAGTCAGAATCTTGTATTTGGCCTTACTGACTCCTAAACTCAAGAGACACTGGCTACAACATAAGAAGCTGGCAGGAGCTTGAAGTGTTTGGAATCACAGAAACCCGGAAAGCTCGAGATATAAGCTATCATATCAAGGGCTGGGTAGTGGGAGATAGGTGTTGAAGGGAGTACGTGGGAGTAGAGGGGAATGCTGGTGGAACAGGGAAATGGTTGGGTCAAGACACACATGTCAAGGTCAGGGACAACACTGAAACTATTGGTTATTTCTACAATTGGGGAAATATCTTTCATCTACTCTTTTCTGTAAAATGCTTGTCTGTCAGATACTGTTCTAAATCTGAGCATTCAGAATAAGACAGACTAGGAAGAAGGATTGGCCATCCACTTCTGAAATAGCGGGTCTTTTAAAACCTATGTACAATAGAACATATTTAGATTAGCAGGTAGGACAACTGAGTTGTAGCCCTCAAGGATGGAAACACAAGAAGGGGGAACATTTGTAAGACACTAGTGATTGGAACATGGAATATGAGAACCATGAATATAGGAAAATAAGATATTGTTAAGGAAGAAATAGAGCACATAAAATATTGACATACTAGGTACTGACGAGATGAGATGGACTGGCATTGGACATTTTGAATGGACAATCATATGATCTACTATGCTGGAATTGTAAAGGTGAGGAAAAATGAGATTGCCGTCATAGTTACAAATGTCATTTCTAGAGTTGTCTTGAAAGACAATATTGTGAATGACATGATAATAATCCGTATGCATACAAGGAAGTCCAGTGAATAACACTATTATTCAGATATATGCACCAACAACCAGAACCAAGGAAGGAAGAGGAAATTGAAGATGTCTACCAACTTTTAAAGTCAGAGATCAATTAAACATGCACTCAAGATGCATTAATAATAATGTGTCACTGGAATGCAAAAGCGGGGAACAGAGAAGAAGGACTTGGTGACAGAAATGAAGCTGTAGATAGAATGATGGAATTTTGCACAATCAACAATTTATTCAAAGCAAATAGGTTTTATAAGAAATATAAACTAAGGCTATACACATGGATTTCACCTGATGGTATGCATAGAAATCAGATTGATTACATCTGTGCAAAGAACCACTGGAGAAGCTCAATGTCAGCTGTGAAAACTAGGCCACGTACTGATTGTGGAACAGACCACCAACTACTCATCTGCAAGTTCAAGCTGAAGCTGAGGAAAATTAAATCAAAACCATGGGAACCAAACTATGACCTTGAGTCTATTCCACCTGAATTTCAAAACCATCTCAGGAACAGATTTGAGGTCTTCAACACTAATGAGCGAAGACCAGATGAGTTGTGGGAGGATATCAATAATATCCAGGAAGAGTGCAAAAGGTCATTAGAAAGAGGAGGAAGAAAAGACAAAAATGGACATCAGAAGAGACTCTGAATACTGCACTAGAGTGCTGAGAAGCCAAAGCAAAGGGAAGAATTCAAGGTACTAAAGAGCTGAACAGAAGATTTCAAAGGGCAGTGCAGAAAGACAAAGTAAATGAGTATAATGAAATGTGCAAAGAACTGGAATTAGAAGATCAAAGGGGCTGAACTAGGCATTTCTTAAGCTCAAAGAACTGAAAAACAAATTCAATTCTCAAGTTGCAATGCAATACTTAAGGATGCTGTTGGCAGAATATTAAATGATCCAGGAAGTATTAAAAGAAGATGGAAAGAGTATATAGAGTCATTGTACCAAAAGGAATTGGCAGTCACAGAAGAATTTAATGAAACAATGTATGAGCAAGAGCCTGTGGTGATGAAGGAAGAAGGTCAAGCTGCTCTGAAAGAATTGCAGGGGGGGGCGCGGGGGGGGGTAGGCCCCAGGAATTGACAGTATACCAATTGATATCTTTCAACAAACAGATGCTGCCCTAGATGTGCTTATGATGTTGTGCCAAGAATTCTGGAGGACAACCACTTGGCCAATTTACTAGAAAAAAATCTATATTTGTTCCCATTTAAAAAAAGAAAAAGAGGTGATTTGACAGAGTGGAGAAACTATAGAACTGTATCAGTGATTTCACATGCAAGCAAGATTCTGCTGACTGGAACAGCACATCAGCAGAGAACTGCCAGAAGTGCAGGTTGGGTTTAGAAGGGGTCATGGTAATGGCGATATTGTAGCTAATGTTAGATGGATCTTAGCCAAAAGCAGGGAGTAGCAGAGGAATGTCTATCTATGTTTCACTGACTATACAAAGGTGTTTGACTGTGTGGATCACAACAAACTGTGGCTGATTTTGAGAAGAATGAAAATTCCAGAACACTTGATCATGCTTATGTGAAACCTATATTTGGACCAGGAGGCAGTCATCAAGTCATCAGAACTGAGCAAGGAAACACTGCATGGTTCAAAATTGGGAAAAGTGTATGCCAGGGATGTGTCCTATCTCCATACCTTTTCAATCTATATGCGGAACAGATTATCCAGGAGGCTGGGCTCTATGAGGAGAAATGTGGCATCAGGATTGGAGGAAGATTCATCAACAATCTGCATTATACAGATGACACAACCCTGCTTGCTGAAACTTAGGAGGACATGAAATGCTTGCTGCAGAAGGTCAAGAACTGAAGCCTTCAATATGGATTGAAGCTCAATATCGAGAAATCAAAGATTCTCAGCATTGGACTGATTGGCAGAATTATGATAGATGGTGAAGAGATTGAGATTGTTAACAGCTTTAGTTTGTTTGGCTCCACAATCAGCACTCTTGGTACCAGCAGCCAGGAATTTAAAAGTTGTATTGCACTGGCAAAGTCTGCTGTCAGAAGTCTCTCCATAGTACTGAAAAGCAGTGATATCAGTCTGGAGACTGATATAGGCCATGTTCTTTACTACACATCAGAGAGCTGGCCAATCACTAGAGATTAGAAGAATTGATGCTTTTGAGCTATGGTGCTGGAGAAGAGTATTGAAAATACTATGGAATGTTAGGAGACAAATAGGTTATGCCTGGAGAAGGTTAAACCAGACTGCTCCTTGGAGGCAAGGATTCTGAAGCTTTGTCTGACATAGTTTGGACATGTTGCAAGGAGGGACCAGTCCTTGGAGAAGGACATCATGCTTGGGAGGGTGGAGGGACAGCACAGGAGAAGAAGACTCTCTATGAGATGGATTGCTTCAGTGACTGGGGTATTGGAGGTAGGTGTGTCAGAGACAGTAAGATGGGCACAGGATAGAGCAGGGTTTAGAGCTGTTGTACGTAGGGTTGCTATGAATCGCAGGTGATTTGACGGCATATAACAACAACAACATAAAGCAGAACAAACGCTGGTAACATCTAACAATAATAACATAAACCTCAGGAAGATGGCATTAGGCTTAATAAAGGGAGAACTTTAATCTATTTGGAGCTAACCAACAGTGACATGGGTTCCTAAGGGAGACGATAAGCTCCTAATCACTTGAGATGGATGGTTAGTCAGAGGCTAGACAACTTTCTAAGGAAAATGGAGAATAAGAAGCAGTTGTAATCTATGGAGATGACCTCAACTTTAGCTGATGAATTGTATTAGATCACCTTTAAGGCCCCTTCCAATCATAAGCTTCTCAGATTCAAGAAAGATTGATCACAGGTAGTTTAGCTTCTAAGCTAGGCTGGATCCAATTCCAGCAGCTCCAGTCCTACTCCATAGTGTGAGAGATGAGAAGATTCCCAAAGGCTTCTGGATTGATGCAGAGTGAAATTCTCATGGTGATTTAGTATTTATTGTGTGTGAGCCCTAGCACCAGAAGGAGATGTGTAATGGTTGAAAAATTTAACTGAGTGAGGTTTCCTATAGAGAGAAGGGAAATGTCAGAAGAAATATTATACTGGCTTCATTCTATTGAATTATACTGGCCTCATTCTATTGAATTATTCATATATGTTTACTTACCAGGTTCAGGAAGCAGGCAGGTGACCATGTGAATATCAGGGAAGACAGTAAATGAGATGGATTGATACAGTGACTGCAACAATGTGTTAAAGCATAGAAGAGACTGTAAGGATGGTATAGGATCAGGCAGGTTTTCGTTCTGTTGAACATTGGGTTGCTGTGACTCGGTGACAACTAACAATGTTTATAGTGAAATAAAAATCAGTGAATTAAGAGAAACCTATTCTCTAATACTGGCTTTGCCATATCCTGGAGGAATGGCCTTGGGAAAATGGCTTTGGTTTGTGAGTTACTTCATTATTCTCATCTGTAAAATCGGAACAATAATTTCTACTTTCATAGGGTTCTATCGGCCTACTGGCAAGAAGCTGTACTACAATCCCAAAAGTACTTTGACTCCCACCAGCTACTCTGCAGTAGAAAGATGGACAATCTCCTCTCACTTGATTACCTGCCTCTTAAAACCTGCCAGAGGGTCAGATATGAGTCAGTTCCAACAAGATGGTACACAACAACAAAACATAGAGTTTTGCTGATAGGTAGTCAGGGAATGAATGTAGGGCACTATGTAGACACAGTGGGACTCAATAAAAGTCAGTTCTACCTCCAACAGGACTTAGACTTTTGTATCAGGCCCTAATTATCTCTTGACTATTCCTCTTCTAAGTCTCACATTCAGTGATATCCTTGACGCCCAGTTTGAAGGCCTTGCATATACTCACTCAGTCCTTGTTGATGCTCTGGCAGGCAGGCACTCACTTGGTGTGAGACGCAGAGCTCTTGATGTGGTCACTGACCAATGACTTCTGAGGAATCAGGCAGACCTAGAAAAGCTCAGAGTTAGGATCTGCCCCCTCAAGATACTTTGCAGAAGAGCAATTGTGATCACTGGAGGAAAATCCAGATTATGGAAAAGGAAAAGTAGGAGTGGGTGGAACTGTTACTAAGATTCTAAGTGGACTAGTGCAAACCCGCAAATCCAAGTCCATTTTCAAGCCTCATGACTCAGCAATGCTTAGATACCAATACTAGATAGATACTAACAGGAACTTATTTCTGCTTCTTATTGATGACATGCTCCTTTGTCCAAGACCTATGTCTCTGTTGATATTAATGCAGCCAGAGAATAAAGCTGCAGTTCTCTGGAAATCCCAGTTCATCAGGGCCACTGTGGTCTTCTGCTCAACCTTGAGAATGGATGTGTGCTCCCAGGTGATGACCAGAGGAGATGATGGAAATATATGTGGTTTAGAAAGTAACATAGAATTTTGTTGGTGACAGTTTCTTTATAGTCATCATCTTGCTTCTGTAGTTCTGAACCTCTAAGTATTCTTGACTATTTGATGATCTGGATACATATGATAAAAGACAAAAGATTGGAGAATACAAAATTCCCAAGGTTAGTGCTTTGGAAAACATTATAGATGAGTTAAACATACACCAAACACAAAACAGGCAAATTCTTAGGCCCCCAAGTTGAGTGGAAATCTTTCTTGGAGAAGACAAGTTTCTGAGTGGTTCAAACTACCCTACTTTCACTAATACTCTTTTATGCTTTACTTTATTAGTGACTACTTTTAAACCTATATGTAAGCTAAAAGGCTGATGTATAAACAGAGCAAAGGAATATTGCATGGCTTAAAATTAGGAAAACTATGTGTCAACGTTATATACTTTCTCTATACCTATTTAATCCGTATGTGGAGCAAATCATTTGAGAAGGTGGTCTCTATGAAGAAAAATGTGACATTAGGATTGGCATTAGGAGAAGACTCATAAAAAAAACCCTTCTTTTGGCAGATGACACAACCTTGCTTTCTGAAAGTGAGAATGAACACTTGCTGCAGAAAGTTAAACACTGCAGCCTTCAATATGGATTGCATCTCAATGTCAAAAAAACAAAAATCCTCACCACTGGACAGATAGGCAACATCATGATGAACAAACAAAGGACTGAAACTGTCAATGGCTTCATCTTACTTGGATTTGCAATCAATGCACTTGGTACCAGTAGCCAGGAGATCAGGAGACCAGGAGATGTATTGCACTGGAAAAGTCTGTAGTCAGTGACCTCTCTAAATAATTGAGGGAAAACGATGTCAATTTGAGGACTAAGATGTACCCGATTCAGGCCATAGTCTTTTCAGTCCCTCTGAGAGCTGGACAATGACTAATGATGACAGAAGACTTGCTGTCTTTGAGCTGTGGTGTTGATGAAGAGTGCTGAAGATCCCATGGACTTCCAAAAGAACCATGAAATATGCCTTTGAAAAGGTACAGCCAGAATGTTCCTTGGAGGCAAAGATGATGAAGCTTTGCCTCACATACTTCAGGAATATTTCTAGGAGAGGTTATTCTTTGAACAGAGACATCATGCTTGAGAAGGTGGAGGGTTGGCAAAGGAGAGGAAGACCCTTGATCAAGTGGGTTGAAATGGTGATTATGGCAATGGGCTTGAGTGTGTCAGAGAGTGTGAGGATGGCACAGGATAGGAAACTGTTCATACTGATTGTTCATAGGGTTGCTATGAATCATACTTGACTTGATGGCACCTAACAATAGCAACACTGATGGCCTAGTGGTAAGGAGTTGGACTGCCAACTCAAAGGCACACAGTTCAAATAAACCAGCTGCTCCTCTGAAGAAAGATGGGCAATCTCTCATGTGATTCGCAGCCTCTAAAAATTTGCTCAGTGGTTAGCTGTAAGTTGTTCCTGACTCGATGACATATAACAACAATGACAACAACAATATATTTTGTTATCAGCAGTCAAGGAATCAAAAGGCATTTTACATTGGAAAAGTATTCTATCAAAGACCTCTTTAGACCTAAAGACTAAGTTATATCTGACCCAAACTATGGCATTTTCCATTACTTTGTATGCTTCTGAAAGTTGAGCAATGAATTAGGAAGATCAAATAAGAGTTTATGCCTTTGAATCATTGGATTCAATGGAGAATATTGAACTCACCATGGACTGCCAAAAGAACAGACTAATCCATCTTGAAGGAAGTGCAACTGAGATGATCCTTTGAGATAAGGGTGGTGAAATTTTGTTTCATATGTTTTGAGCTTGTTATAAGGAGGGTTCCAGTCCTTAGAAACAAAACAAAACATTGAAAACCATTTTGCTGAGAAAGGTAAACGGACATCAACAGAGAGGAAGACCCTCAACAAAATGGGTTGGCATGGTGAACGTTACAATGGATTTGAGCATGGCAGTGATCAGACTGAAGATACAGGATGAAGAAGAGTTCCTATCTGTTATTTATAGAGTTGCTATGAATTGTGTTTGTTGTGACAGAACCTAACAACAACAACAACAACAAAACCAAATATATTTGCCTGGTTACTGACTCATGGTGACCCTATTTATAACAGCACAAACACATTGTCTAGGTCTGAATCTTCTTCACAATCTCCATCATGTCCATTCAAGTTATTACTATTGTGCTCATTCATCTCACTATGGGTCTGCTTTGCCCTAGCTGATCCTCTAGTTGCTCAAATGTGACGTCCTTCACTGGTTGATATTTCCTGATGTCTTGTCTAAAATAAGTTAGTTGGGCAACATCCTGTTGTGATGCATAAAGTTTTAATTAGCTATTATTTTGGAAATAGATTGCCATGCTTCCTTGCTAGTCTATCTTGATCTGGAAGCTTTACTGAAACCATTCACCAGAGTTGACTCTCTCAGTATTTGATGACATAGCTTTCAGCATCATGTTGTTATGTGCCATCAAATCACCTGCCACTCATAATGACTCTATGTACAATATTGCTCCGAACCCTGTTCTATCTTGACCCAGTCTCTCTGTCTCCAACACTCCTACTCCTACTATCCCAGGTACAGTGTCAATCCATCTCATCCAGGATCTTCCTCTTCTGCACTGTCCCTCTAACCTGTTGAAGCATGATGTTCTTCCTCAGGGACTGGTCTCTCCTGGCCACATGTCCAAAGCATGTGAGACACAGCTACAAAGTCCTTGCCTCCAAGGAGAAGCCTGGTTTCACCATATATCCGGGATAAATCTGGTTGTTTTCTTGGCAATCCATGGTATGTTCAATACTCTTCTCTAGCACTACAACTCAAGAGCTTCAATTCTTCTGTCATCTTTGGCCATTGTCCAGCTCTCTGATGGACAGCAAGTAATTGTGAAGATCATGGGCTGAATCTGGCATACTTTAGTCTCCAGACTGACATGGTTGCTTTTCTGCAACTTTTGAGAGGTCCTTGCCGCTGCCTTCCCCAGAACAAATAGTCTTTTTATTTCTTGACTGTTGCTGCCAAGACTGTTTACTGTGGAGCTGAGCAAGCAGAAACTGTTAAAAACCTCAATCTCTTCTTCACCTGCCATGATGCTGCCAATTGGCCCAGTGGTGAGAATTTTTGTCTTCTTGATATTGAGCTTCAGTCCATACTGAAGACATCAGTCCTTGACCTTCTGCAGCAAACAATTCAGGTTCTCCCCAGTTTCTGTGAGCAAGGCTTTGTCATCTGCATAGAGTAGGTGGTTTTTAAGTCTTCATCCAATCCTGATGCCACATTCCTCTTCATAAAGTTCAGGAACTTGAATGATCTGTTCCTCATATAGATTGAATGGATAGGAGGCAAGGTGCATCCCTGATGCACTATTTTCCTAATATTGAACCATGCAGTGTTTCCTTGCTCTGTTCTGACAATTGCTTCCTGGTGTAAGTATAGGTTTCACATGAATACAATCAAGTGTTCTGGGACTTCCATCCAGAATCATTAAAATATGTAAACCATTATAGTACAAAAGAGAACTCTGGCATAACACAGCACAATAAGGAACCCACAGGGAGTTGTGCTGCTCGCCTAAAGGCAGTGTTTCTCTGCTGGTTCAAATCCAACAGTGGCTTTGAGGGAAAAAAGAACAATCCCCCGGGCATTTACCACCTCTGATAACCTGCTGGAGGATTAGCTAGGAGTTGGCAATAAATTAGAGTTTTGACTGTACAAGAAAATAACAGAAGTGTAGGGGATTATTATATTAGTCGCTGTCAGATTGGCTCCTGCACACAGTGACTCCATGTATAACAAAGCCACATCTTCCCAGACAAAGCCATCTTTACCATCTATGTTATACTTAAGTCCATTATAGCTGTAATTATCAATTAATCTCATTGAAAGATCTTTTTCATTAACCCTTTACTTTCACAAGTATGGTGTCTTCCTGGGACTATCCACTACTATCTGTTATTAATGTTTTGTGTCATTGAGTCGGAACTGACTCGAGCTAAACTTCCAGTGGGTTTTCAGAGGCAATAAATCATATGACAGAAGATTGACCATCTTTCTTTCATGGAGCAAGTGGTGGATTCAAACCACCTGCTTTTGGGTTTACAGTGCAGTCACCACTAGGCCAACAAGTTGTTATTAATGATAGAAATCAAATGAAGCATTTTTCTACATCTACTTTGGGTCCACACAGTCAAACACCTTTGCATAATCAATGAAACACAGATAGACATTCTTCTGGTATAACCTGCTTTCAGCTAAGATCCATCTAACATCAGCTACAATATCCCTAGTACCACGACCCCTTCTAAACCCAGCCTGGACTTC
>NW_006399843.1:9388259-9393022 GCF_000299155.1 Elephantulus edwardii | reverse complement strand
GTTTATTTAGGGCTACTGTACATAGGGTCGCTATGAGTCGTAAATGACTCGACTGCACGTAACAACAACAACAACCACTACTACTTTGGGTCAGACACTTAAGCACTAGGTTTTAACACATTAATCATTATGACAATGTGAGTAGCAGGTGTCTCATCTTACAGATAAAATAACATGCGAGATAGTTCATGACTCCAGAGCCCATGCTTTATTATCATGTCATCCCACCTCTTGTCCCTTACATCTCTCTCTCTCTTATTCTCTCTCTGTCTCATTCTCTCTCTCTCAGAATACTGGTTTGCTTACAAAGTTTTATACATTGTTTTTCCCACCAGATATTTCCCATTTCTTCACCCCCTCCTCCACCCATCAAATTGTGTGACCCTATGATTAATGCCCCACCCATCCTCAGCTCTCTGCGTCCCTCCCCCACCTTTTGATCCTGATACTCATTCTACAGGAAGTCTAATACAATCTTCGTCCTTATGGGACTGAGTTAATTCACTTAGCACAATGCTCTCCAGTCTCTCCTAAGTTAGGTAGTAATTTATAAAATCATTGCTCCTGTGTGTCGTGTCGTATCCCATTGTGTGAATGGACCATAATTTCTCAATCCATTCCATTGTGGTTGGACATCTGGGCTGTTTCCATGTTCTTGCAATAATGAATAATGCTTCTATCAACATTGGTGTACAAGTCTCTGTTTGAACCTCAGTTCTTATTCTCTTGGGGTATATTCCAAGCAGTGGAATAGCTGGGTCATGTGGAATTTCAATGTTCAGCTTTTTGAGGAAGCGCCAAACTGCCTTCTAGAATGATTGTACCATTGACACAGGATAGAGCAGGGTTTAGGGCTGTTGTATATAAGGTCACTATAAGTCATAGGCAACTCAACAGCATGTACTGACAACAACAACAACCAACAGTGTATAAGAGTTCCTATATTGACACATCCTCTCCAATATTTATTACTTGCTGTCCTGTTAAACTTTGCCACTGCTACTGGAGTAAGATGGTATCTTAATGTGGTTTTGATTTACATCTCTCTTATTGCCAGTGATTTTGAGCATTTCTTCATGTGTCTGTTTGACATTTGAATATCTTTCTCTGTGAAAATTCTTTCCATGTCTTTTGCCCATTTTGTAATTGGATAATTAGTCTTTTTCTTGTGGAGCTGTTGTAGAATTCTGTAAACTTTTGATATGAGACCCTTGTCGGAAACGGTGTTGTCGAATGTTTTTTCCAGTCAGTAGGGTTTCTTTTCACTATGTTGGAAAATGTTTTTGATGTACACAGGGATTTAATCTCTAGAAGGCCCCATTCACTGATATTCAACAAGGAAATAAAGCTTATAAAGTGGGGAAATGACAACCTCTTCAACAAATGCTGGAAAAACTGGACTTCGACCTGCAGAAAGCTGAAATGGGATCCACTTCTCACACCATACAACTTAAGGTGAAATCAGAGACCTAGGAGTAAAGCCCAAAACCATAAAGTTCATCAGGTACAAACTGGGATCAAGTTTAGATGGCCTATGGTATGAAGAGACTGCCAAATAAAGCCAGAAATGCACAATCTGGAGAGGATAAAATAGATCATCATGTTCTTAATGGTTTTGTTTTCCAGGGTTTTGTTTAATCTACAAATGTTGCTTGTGAAAATATAGTCTCTTTTCCTGTAAGTACTTTGCATAGAGTTAGAATATGCCACCATCAGATGGTCAAGTGGTTGGATCCTTAAAGAGGTATTAGCACACTTTTGAATTTCAATTATACTTTAAATATAGAAATAGATTTATTTTATTGACATAGCTAAGTGTCATCATTCCTGATGAATAAAACAGAAGTTAGGAACAATTTTATACCATTATTAATTCTGTATCTATTATCAGTTATTGCTTAACATAACTTCAATTTCATTTCAAGGCTTGTAGAACAAGTTTGCCATTGATTATGTAGATCTTGAACTGGAACTTTGGAGGCATTAAAAACAACAATTCATTTTCACTGCGTCAGAACTGACTTAAATGTGACCCTCCAGTGGATTTTCAGAGGCTGTAAATTGCAAAAGAGGAAATTGTCAATGGTTGACCCTCTCGGTATTCTATAGCATAGATTACAGTGTCTAAGCAATATTAAAGCCAGTATGGCAAACTGGGAGTTCTGGTATCTACAATAGAAGCATTAGGACAACTTATGTTGAAAGGACAATCCCAAAGCTGTAATATCCAGTCCTGTAATATACAGACATAAGAAGAACATTTCCCAGCTTGACTTCTAGAGCTATGTCTGAATTGAAATGTGCCCAGTTCCAAAATATGCCCTAGGTTTCAAAGACATAGCATAGGAAAAGAGAACTTGTTGAAATATAGTATTTTGGACATATTGCATTAAATAAAATATTTAATGAATTTTTCTTGTGTGTTTTCTTTTTTTATTTATAGCTTGCATCATATTTCTTGTGGGCGTTTTTGTTCTAGAGAATGACTTAGTTTATTGTCATTGATCAAACTTCAAGTTTGGTTTGCCCAGAGATTAAAAGTCAAAGTGAAAAATAAGTTTTAGGTAATAGTCTAATCCTTCGAATTTCTGTGATTAAGCATGGCAGTCTTCTTCCATTTACAAGGTTTCTCAAGTGTCTTTCTGACCTCTCCTACCTGACACCTCTCTCCAGAAGAAATTAAGGTCTTTGACCTATACTTGAAATTTGTTGAAAATTCAACTAGTGGTAATTTTGCCCATTAATCAAAAGAGGTTATAGGAGACTACAGCCTCATAGAGTGTCAACATAAGATTGATAAAAAAGACACTAAGATATGATCATACTCTGATTGGCTTAGGTGAAGAGCAGATGAAAGTCAAGATCCATGTCAATTCTAAAAAGGCTGAGCCATGGCCTGAGGACTTTTGTGGAGAGCATCTAAAAGCTTGTACTTCTGGCCAGAACTCACAATGATTACTGCCTTCCTAGTTATGAAAATTCTGTCTTCCCACTAATCCCTGACACTGATACTTTATCCCTAGGCCTGAGAGGACAAAACATTTTTAAGCTAGGTTCTGTTTCCCCACCAAGGAAATTGTCATAGAAATAATAGAAGATGGACCAGCTATTCACTATCTCATCTTTTTAGTGAATATGTGCTCAATTTGAGTACTTGGATTCTGGCTAGTGGGAAATTTGAGACCCAAAATAGGTCTTCTTCCTTTGAAACAGTGATCTGTGATGATATGGACTCTTAACAAAGATTTAGATCCCTGAGAATTTTTAATATGTTATGAATGCCATCTTGATGCCAGATGAAACCAGCATACTCTACCTGAGTATTGAGAACATCTATAATAATTCTCGCTTTCTTTGACTGTATACAGGTTGGATTTAGTACATCTATATTTTAAATGAGTATTTGTGCTTTCCCCCAACTTTTTATTATTCAAATACACAAAGGTGTATGGAACAGTATAACAATACCATAGACCATTATTCAGTTTCAAAGATAGATAGATAGATATCTTTCTACTTCACTTTATATATATGACGAAAGTTATACAAGTGTTCAGCTCTTTCGTTCATATGGTTGCTTTGAGTCTTCTACAACTCAACAGCACATAACAACAATATCCACCCTTCTGTATTCCCTTCTGGATATTACATCATTTCATCTGTAAATACGTGAATTATGTATTTCTAAGAGATAAGGAGGAAGAGAGGAAGTGCCACCAGTTTGCTCTTGAAAGACAAGGCTAGTGAAAATCTGTCTTTCACACTTTGGGCATATTTTCAGGAGAAGCCAGTTGTTGGGAAAAGGCATTGTTTTGGGAAAGATGAAAGGTTACAGAAAGAGAAGAAGATTATGAATGGGATGACTTGACAGTGATTGTACCAATGGAGTCCAGCATGTGAAAGATCCTGAAGACTACACCTCATAGTGACCTAATAAACAATGGATCTGGGCTCTATCCTATCCTGTGCAATTCTCATCATCTTTGTTATACTTAAGCCCATTGTCACTGTGTCAGTTCATTGTATTGAGGATCTTCCTCTCTTAAATGAACCTCCACCTTTTCCAGCACGGTATCTTTTTCCAAGGACACTAGAAGTGTGATATTGCTTATGGGGAGGTGGGTGAGCTCTGGACAAGATTCTTACCCCTTGGCTTTCACTTTGCACAAGACTCTAATAGTGAAAGAAAAGAAATAGTATCAAAGAACCTAGTGAAGGAAGTAACCTATATAAATCACAACCGCATCTACCCTGAGCCTAGAGAAATTAGATGATACTTGGCTGTCACTATTGGTCACTATGTTCAAGGCTCACAATAGATCAATTTTGAAAGAACAGAATGACAATTGATAAAAATTCAATACTTGCTAGGCTGATTAAGACTAGAGGACTCTCAAAAAGTATTGTCTGGAGATACTCTTGATATGCATATCAATTCTTGCCATACCAACAATACTATGGCTATAGACCTAGAGACACTTTTTTGAAAGGAAATTATCTCTTGCTATCACCTTTTACTTAAATAACAGATTGGCTCATAAGAGTATTACTTGTGAGTAATGATCTATAGAAGACTACAAGAATATAAGAAATTGTGCAAATAGAATAAAATTAGAATGATGGCTCATTGTAAGAAATTTAACCAATATCATAGAATAAATAATGCAGAAATTGTTAAATTGGAAGCTAATTTGTCTTATATACATTTGTTGGTTTTTACCAACTTTTACAATCGGAGATTGATCGAACATGCAACCAAGATG
>NW_006399843.1:9378925-9383655 GCF_000299155.1 Elephantulus edwardii | reverse complement strand
CCACAGTTTGTTGTGATCCACAGAGCAAAAAGCCTTTGCATAGTCAATGAAGCATCTTGAAATAATATTTCAAAAAGGAATATTCACTTACTCCAACTTCATGAGCACATCCTCTTGTGTTATAGCAACTATAAGCTATATGCTTTATTATTTCACGTCTCACTTTTTTATTTACAACTCCTCTAGAATTGGTCTTTGTATATGATATGCGGTAGGGGGTCAAAATAATATTTCTCTAAGAATATCATATTGACTGAAGTACATGAATTGAAAAGATTGCCAATTTACCCTTGTTCTATCATATCACCTCTGCTAAAAGTCAAATGAAAGTTATACACTGTTTGTTTCTTCAGTATCTATTCTCTTCTACTTGTCACCTTTATTTTGAAGTCATTTTGTCTTAATTATGGAAACTTTATAATCTAACTTATATCTGATAATTTAAGTTCTCCAAGTGTGAAAATGGCATAATTTTGTTGTGGTTGGAAAGTGTTATCAAGTCTACTCCAACTTATCCAAAACAAATTTAAAAAACAGGAAGTAAATAGCATTTTCTCATTCCTAATTTCAGAGATAAAGTTTTCAGTTTTACTAGTTTTCAGAGGTATTTCTGAAAATTCTTAAACATTTCATAAGAAAATTACTTTTGTAGTTACCTTTTAAAAATGAAGAACATTCACTTTTATTCCTAGTGTTTCTTTTAATCTTAAACATAAATACATGTTGTTTTATTAAATGACTTTAGCATTTTTTGAAATGATCATGATCTCCCTTATTCTGCTAATTGACTAATTAAATGGATTGATTTTTCAAGTAGCAAAACTACTTTGTTCTGCTTGAATGAATCCAAGTTGACAATGATATATTATTCCTTTCATATATCACTAATAATTTGTTTAGACTTTTTTCAATTATACACATGAGAGTTACTGATCTGTAATATTTTTTAAAGCTAAAACACAACAATACACATGGTTGTGCATACCTCTGCTTGTGTGGTGGTTCCAGTTTGGGGCTACTGTGTGAAGCAGTTGGATTTTGGAGGGTAAGTTCTCTTGTTTTGGGCAAAAGTCATCTGTAAACTGTGGGTTTATTTTTTATTTTGTTCACAATCGTGTGTGAGCTGATTGAATTGACTGGATTTAGCTAACAATCAGCTGTGGGCTGAAAGCCTCTTGTTTAAGTCAATCAGGACCTGGTGGGTGGGCCTTTGTATATAAAAGTTGGTTGGGCAGCCCTTGGGCCTAGTGTTAATAGCGGTCGGGAAGAACGTTCTCCTAAGTGGCACAACACTGGCCTTTCTGTTTGCTGTACTAAGGAAACTTGAGGTTCCTATGATGCTGAACACTGTGCCACTGGTGTGCCAAATGCCATAATGGTTACCCATAGTGGACAATGTTTGCTGGTGCTCCAAGATTAAGAAAGACATGTACAATCTGAAGAGGATAAAACTGATGAATGAGACCTTCTAAAGATCAGTTCTATGTGTGTATCAAAAAATTTTCCAACAGGATGAAAAGAAAACCTACCAACTGGGAACAAACATTAGGTAATATCATTTCAGACAAGAGTCTGATAACTAAAGTCTACAGAATCCTCCTGGGCCTCCACAAGAAAAAGACTGAAAACCCAATCACAAAATGGGCAAAAGACATAGAAAGAATTTTCACTGAGGAAGATATTTGAGTGACAAACAGACACATGAAGAAATGCTCCACATCACTGGCAATAAGAGAGATGCAAATCAAAACCACAATGAGGTACCATCTCACTTCGGTAACAGTGATCAAGTTTTATGGGGCAGCAAATAATAAATGTTGGAGAGGATGTGGTGAGAAAGGAACTCTTATACATTGTTGGTGGGAGTTTAAAATGTTACAACCATTCTGGAAGGTAGTTTGGTGCTTCCTCAAAAAACTGAACATAGAAATTCCATACGACCCAGCTATTCCACTACTTGTAATATGTTGTTGTTGTTGTTGTTGTTAAGTGCTGTCGAGTTGTAGGTGACTCATAGAGACCCTGTGAATGAAAGTCCTCAACACTTGTATGATTTTCATCCTTTCTCCAGGTTCATAGGTTTTCCAGAGGTAAGCTATTATGGAAGTGGATGCCACTCCTGCTTCCAAGTTTGTTTTAATCTGGGAGCTCCACAAGACACTGTCCACCATGGGTAACCATTCTCACATTTGAGTCATCAGTGTCACAGTGTTCGGCTTCATAGCAACCACGAGTTACCTCTGTACAGCAAGTGGACATACCGGGGTTACACGACCTAGAAGAACATTTCAACAAAAACAATTAAAGGCAGGCCAGATGGCCATGGAGTGGAGTCACCAACCTTTGGCTTGGGATCATGACTTTCTGTCCACTAGGCCAACTGCTCTCTCTCTATATGCTGTCGTTGTTGTTGTAGGCAACTCATAGTGACCCTATGAATGATTTATTCATTGTAAATGTTGTTGTAGTTGTTGTTGTTATGTGCCATTGAGTCGCTTGTGACTCATAGCGACCCTATGTTCAACAGCCCTAAACTCTGCTCTGTCCTGTGCCAATCGTAGTGTCTCTGACACTTCCATCCCGATTATCCCAGTCACTGAATCAATCCACCTCATAGAGGGCTTTCCCCTCCTGTGCTATCCCTCCACCCTATCAAGCATGATGTCCCTCTCCAAGGGCCTGTCCCTCCTTACAACATGTCCAAAGAATGTTAGTCGGAGCCTCAGAATCCTTGCCTCCAAGGAGCCGTCTGGTTTAACCCTTTCCAGGATGAATCTGGTTTTTTCCTAGCAGTCCATGGTACCCTCAATACTCTTCTCCAGTACCACAGCTCAAAGGCATCAATTTTCCTTCTATCCTCCTTAGTCATTGCCCAACTCTCTGATGCATAACAAGTGATTGCAAAGACCATGGCCTGTATCAGATGTACCTTAGTCTCCAGAGAGACACCATTGCCCTTCAGTACTTTGAAGAGGTCCCTAACAGTAGACTTTCTCATGGCAATACGTCTTTTAATTTCCCGGCTACTGGTGCCAAGAGTGATGATATACATGGACTCTACCTGATGGACTAACCAGGAGTTAGACTGATTATATCTGTGGAAAGAATAGTTGGAGGAGTTCAATATCAGCATTGAAAACCAGGTCATGTAATCATTCTTGCATTTGACATGTCAGCATCACGGTGTTCAGCTTCACAACAACCACAAGTTTCCTCGGCCAGGGATAGATACACACACACACACACACACACACACACACACACACACACACTCAAGTTAAGTATTTTTTTTCTCTCCAAGCCCCGCCCCTTTCTCAGGGGGATTTGATGGAACCTTGTGTCAAGGATGTCAGATTCTCAGTGTGGGGGAGGATCAAGTTGGGGCAAGGACTCCCCAGCAGCTGAGGGTCTCTCTCTCTCTTCTAGTGCTACTGCTGGGGCTGGTGGTCCAAGGGGCTCTTAAAATATTTTATTTTTTGTGGGTTTTGGTGTATATTATTTTCTAGGACTTCTCTATATCATTTAAATTATTATATATATATTGGCATGATTTTAATCATATTTTCTTATTAGTCTTCTTAGAGATTCTGTAAAGAGGTCACCCATATATATAGTAGTCCTGATACTCATAATTTGTACCATTTCTCTCTCCTCTTTTTTTAAGCTCAAATCAGGTAGAGATTACCAGTTATTTTTTTATCTTCACATTCACTTTTTTATTTCATTGATTTTTAGCTAATTTTTTCTGTTTTCTATTTAATTAATTTCTATTTTTTTGTCTTCTGTTTATATTAGATTTCATTTGCTTTACTTTACAGTTTTCATAAGTTGGAAGCCAAGATTATTGATTTGAGGTTTATCTTTCTTTTCAAGGACTAATGTTTGTATTATGACTATCTCTCTGATTGCTATGTTAGCTACATTTCACATATAAATGATTTCTGTATCTTTTGTTCTTGATGTGTACCATCGAGTCAGAACCAACCCATAGCTGACACTCCAGTGGTCAGTGGGTAATAATACTTCAATTTATGGTTGTCTTTTACTTACCTTCCCTCTACATTGTATGCCCTGCATATTAATTAATCTGAATCCGACAAACATCTATCCCTTGCTCTAGACCTTATTTTGACTCATATCAACTTTATTGGACAAAGTCAAACTTCCACGTTGAAAAATTATTAGGGTTCTTTGGGGGAGGGCTGTTAATGTTTTATTTTTATCCAAGTGATCTGATGGCATGTGGACATAACTGCTGGATTTTCTATGAGGATGCAAAAAAATTATCATTAAGATCTTTAACAACAACTATGTTGGCTTAGTGGATAGAAATTTATGCTACCAAGCCAAAATTGGATGCTTTTACTCTGCATTCTTCAGGCCTGGTTTTAACTGTTTTTGGTCAAACATTCTTCTAAGTGGTATAGCACTGGTCTGTCCAGTTGCTGTACAGAGGTAACTCATGGTTGCTGTGATGCTAAACACTGTGACACGGATGTGTCAAATGCAATAATGGTTACCCATGGCAGACAGTGTTTAGTGGAGCTCCCCAATTAAAACAGGCTTGGAAGCAGGAGTAGCATCCACTTCCAATATAGCTTGCTTCCAGAAACTCTATGAACTTGGGGAAATAAGGAAAGTTTTACAAATGTTCAGGTCTTTCGTTCATAAGGTCGCTATGAGTCATCTATGACTCATCGGCACTTAACAACAACAACATTATAAATACG
>NW_006399843.1:9361614-9377895 GCF_000299155.1 Elephantulus edwardii | reverse complement strand
AAGGCATCAATTTTCCTTCTATCTTCCTTAGTCATTGTCCAACTCTCTGATGTATAACAAGTGATTGCAAAGACCATGGCCTGTATCAGATGTACCTTAGTCTCCAGAGAGACACCATTGCTCTTCAGTACTTTGAAGAGGTCCCTAACAGTAGACTTTCTCATGGCAATACATCTTTTAATTTCCTGGCTACTGGTGCCAAGAGTGATGATATACATGGACTCTACCTGATGGACTAACCAGGAGTTAGACTGATTATATCTGTGGAAAGAATTGTTGGAGGAGTTCAATATCAGCATTGAAAACCAGGTCATGTAACCATTCTTGCTCTTCAGTACTTTGGAGAGGTCCCTAACAGCAGACTTTCAAGTGGCAATACGTCTTCTAATTTCCTGGCTACTGGTGCTGAGAGTGTTGACTGTGGAGCCAAGCAAACTGAAGCTGTGAACAGTCTCAATCTCTTCACCATCCATCCTGATGCTGCCAATTGTTCCAGTGGTGAGAATCTTTGTCTTCTGAACAAAAAAATGAGAACCCTGTTCTATCCTGCACCATCCTCACACTTCCTGACACATAAGAGCTCATCGTGTCAGTCACCATGTCAATCTATATATATATATATATGGCTTAGGACAGGACAAGGTTCAGAACTGTTGTGCATAGAGCCACTAAGAGTTGCAGGTAGCTTGACAGCACATAACAACAACATGCTGAATCATCCTTCCCCCTTTTGGTTATGTTTAAACATATATTTATTCTCTTGCCCAAGATTTTGTCAAGGATTTGTTCATCTATACTCATGAGAGATATGGGTCTATAATCTTCTTTTCTGATGCTATCTTTGTCTGGCCTTGGTATTACGGTTATGCTTGCTTTATGCAAAGACTCTAAGAGTACTCCTCCTTTTTGTAATTTTTAAAATAAGTGGAATTGGTGATAGTTCATCTCTGAATGTCTGATAGAATTCACTTGTGAAGCTATCTGGGCCAGGACTTTTTTCTTTTGATTAGTAATATTTTTATGACCTGCTCAGTCAGTGTGTTCATTTGTGCTGAGTCTGTTCCAGTATTCTACTTCTATCTATGCCCATCTGGGTAGGGTATGTGTTTCTAGGACTTTGTCCATTTCCTCTATAATATGTTGTTGTTATGTGCTTTTGAGTTGTCTGCAACTCATAGAAACCCTATGTGTAATATCTCTGAACCCTCTCCTAAGCCAGTCTCACTGTCTCCAAAAAACTTAATCCCATTACCTCAGTTATCATGTCAATCCTTCTCATCTGAGGTTTTCCTCTCCTGTGCTTTCCCTCAACCTTTCCAAGTATGAAGTCTTTTTCCAGGGACTAGTCCCGCCTGGCCACATGCACAAAGTATGTGAGATGGGGCTTAAAAATTCTTGCCTCAAAGGAGAAACATGGTCATGGTTTTGCCCTCTCCAAGACAGAGCTATTTGTTCTCTTGGATGTCCATGGTATATCCAACACCACACCTTAAAGGCATCAATTCTTCTGTCATCTTTGGTCATTGGTCAGCTCTCTGATGCTAACATGTAATTGTGAAGACCATGGCCTGGATCAGGCATACTTGGTCTCCAGACTGACATCATGGCTCCTCAGTACTCTGTAGAGGTCGCTGACAACAGATTTTCCCAATGTAATTTCACTAGATTTCCTGACTGCTGGTGCCAAGAGTGTTGACTGGGGAGCAGAGCAAATTGAAATTGTTAACAACCTCAATCTCCTCTCCGTCTATCATGATGCTGCCATATTGGCCCGGTGGTGAGACTCCTTGTCTTTTTAATGTTAAGCTTCAATCCATAGTGAAGACCACAGTCCTTGACCTTCTGCATCAAATGCTTCAGGTCCTCCTCAGTTTCTGCAAGCAAGGTGGCATCATCTGTATAACACAGGTTGTTAATGAGTCTTTCTCCAAACTTGATGCCACACTCTTCCTCACAAAATCCACAATGATCTGTTCCACATATAGATTGAAAAGATATGGAGACAGGATGCATCCCCAATGCACTGCTTTTCTAGTTTTGAATTATGCAGTGTTTCCTTGCTCTATTCTGATCACTGCCTCCTGGTACAAGTATAGGTGTCACATGATCACAGCTCTAGGATTCCCATTCTTCTCAAGGTTAGCTGTAGTTTGCTGTGATCTATACAGTCAAATGCCTTTGCACAGTCAGTGTGGCACAGATTATTAGTCCTTTGGTACTCTTTAATTTTAGCCAAGATCCATCTGACATTGGCAATAATGTCTCTAGTACCACAGAACTGTATTCTCTGTTAATGTACTGTTCCAATTATTTTTTTATAATCTTCAGAAGGATTTTGCTTGCTTGTGATATTAGTGATATTGTTTGATGGTTTTCATGCTTTGTTGGATCACCTTTTTGGGGGGATAGGAATGAATATGGATCTTTTCTAGTCAGTTGGCCAGGTAGTTGTTCTCCAGTTATTTTTGCGCAACCTGGTAAGCATTTCCAGGGCTGCATAATTTGTTGAAGTATATCAGTTGGTATGCCGTCAATTCCTGGGATCTTGGTGGGTTTTTTTTTGTCAATTCTTTCAGAGCAACTTGAGTTTCCTTTTTCATCAACTTTACTTCTTGATCATATGTTGTTTCATTAAATTCTTCTGTTGGACAATTCTTTTAGGGATAGTGACTCTGCATACTCCTTCCATCTTCTTTTAATGTTTCTTAGATCATTTCATATTCTTCCCATACCATCATTCATTATTGCAATTTGAGGAATTGAATTTGTTCTTCAGTTCCTTCAGCTTAAAAAATACTGAGCAGTTTTGATTTGCTGACACCAGCTCTTTGCATATTTCATTATAATACTTTTCTTTGTCTTTCCACACTACCCTTTGAAAGCTTCTGTTCACCTCCATAACTTCTTGATTTCTCTCCTTTACTTTAGTTTCTCAGTGCTCTAGTGCAATACTCAGAATCTCTTCTTGATCTATCTTGATCTTCTCTTCCTCCTCTGTCTTTATAATGACCATTTTCACTCTCCTGGATGATATTCTTGATTTTCTCCCACAGCTTTTGTGATCTTTGTTCATTTGGTTCCTGTCAATTTGACTTAAACGTCTTTAGCTTTAGTTTAAACATAGCTTTTAAAAAGAACCTGTTATTGCTTTAATTTCAGTGGGTTCTCTTGTGGTGTTGCCTCTTTCACTTCTTATTCAAGCTATGTGCCTCTATTCTTTGTTAAGTTTGCCAGCTGTTTGTCTATTTCATTGACTCTTTTAAAGAACTGACTCCTCCTCTTGCTCTTGGTTTCCCTTATTTTTGTTTTCTATCCCATTGATTTCAGCCATTACCTTTATATTTCCTTTTCTTCTAGAGGTTGAGAGATTAGCTTGCTGTTGCATTTCCATTTGCTAGAGAAACTAAATTAAATAATTTATTTCATTCCTTTCTTCTTTTTTTATGTGTTTGCTTATTGCTATGCACTGACCGCTGAAGACTGCCTTAGCTATATCCTAGAGGTTTTGCTATGCTATATTTTAATTTTCAATTTTCTTAAGAAACTTTTTAATATATTTTTCTATTTCTTCTATAACTTAGTAGTGCTCAAGCAAGGTGTGTGTTAGCTTCCATGTGAGTAATTTTTTTTATCCTTTAACCACTTGTTATTAATTTCTAGCTTTCTAGCATTGTAATTGGAGAAGATATTTTGTATTATTTTGGTGGTTTTTAGTTTGTTGAGGGTTGCTTTGTGTTCTAATATATGGTCAATTCTGGAAAATGTTCAATGTGCACTTGAGAAGAAAGTATATTGAGGTTTTATTGGATGAAATGCCCTATATTTATGATATTGAGTTGGCCAATTGTATAAGTTAATTCTTCTACATCTTTGTTGCATTTCTTTTGAGTTGACCTGCTATCCTTCAGTGAAAATGGTGTGTTAGAATATCCCATTACTATTTTGGTATTCTTTATTTCTTTCTTCAGGTATGTTAGTATTTGTTTTATGTATTTTGCAGGTCTGTCATTTGGCCTATGTATATTAACCAAGGTATGCCTTCTTATTCTATTGTGCCTTTAATTATTACATGATGTCCTTCCTTGTCTTCTGTGGTGATTTTCACCCTGAAGTCTACATTTATCTGCTAGGACTGCAACCTTCAATATAGATTGAAGCTCAACATCGAGAAAACAAAGATTCTCACCTCTAGGCCAATTGGTATCATGACAGATGGTGAAAAGATTGAGATTGTTAACAGCTTTACTTTGCTTGGCTTCACAATCAGCACTTTTGTTAGCAGCAACCAGGAAATTAAGATATATTACATTGGGAAAGACTGCTGTCAGAGACCTCGCCAAAGTACTGAAGAGAAACAGAGTCAGTCGAGAAACTAAGGTGCACCTTATCCAGATTATAGTCCGCAATTACTTGCTGTGCATCAGAGAGCTGGACAATTACTAGGGATGATAGATGGAGAATTGATGCCTTTGAGCTGTGATGCTAGAGAAGAGTATTGAATATACCATGGACTGCTAGAGAACAAACAGGTTTGTCCTGGAGAGGGTGAAGCCATGCTACTTGTTAGAGGCAAGAATACTGTAGCTTCGTCTGACATACTTTGGTCATATTGCAAGGAGGGACTAGTTCTTGGAGAGGGCTGTCATGCATGGGAGGGTGGAAGGACAACACAAGAGAGGAAGACCTTTGATGGGATGGATTGATTCAGTAGCTGGGGTAATGGAGGTAGATGTATCAGAGACAACACAATTGGCACAGGAGTGAGCAGGGTTTAGGGCTGTGGTACATAAGGTCACTATGAATCTCAAACAGCTCAATGGCACATAACAACAGCAAAAACGACAACTTCAGCTTTATTACAGATGCCATTTGCTTGCTTGTTTTTGGTTGTGTTTTTTTTTTCATCCTTTGAATCTTTCTTCTCTTTGCTTAGATGTGTTTCTTGTAGGCAGTATATTTAAAGTTCCTTTTAAAAAATCCATTATGCAACTCCCCCCCTTCTTTATCAGTTTGTTTAAATTCTTCACATTGAATGTTATTATTGGCAGATCTGATTTATTGTTGCCATTTTGCTGCATTCCTTTTTGTTATTGCTAGTTACTTTGGTCCATCCACTTTGCTTTGCTGTCTCTGTGTGATGGACTTCCTATATTATTTTTTGTAGAGCTGGTACTATTTTTGTGAATATCTTAAATTTCTGCTTTTCTGCAAATGATCTGATTTATTACTGTATTCTCCATTGGCAATTGTTTTATTTCAGATTTCTGAATGTACCATCCCATTATCTTCTTGCTCACATGGTTTTTGCTGATAAATCAGAGCTTAAACAAATTAATTTTCCTTTGTAGTTGATTCTTTGCTTTTCTCACTCTGCTTTTAGTATTCTATCCTTGTCTTTGATTTTGGATAATTTAAAAATGATATTTCTTGATATTTTTCAAATCTGGTCTGTTTGGAATTCACTGAGGTTCTTGAGTGCATATTTCTTAGTTTTTAATAATGTCTGAGAAGTTTTCTTCTAGTATTTCTTCCACAATTTTCTGAATGCCTTCTCCACTTCTGGAATTCTGATCATGTATATGTTGTTCCATTTTATGTCATCACACACACTTCGTAAGTATTCTTTGTTTTCCTTCCTTCTCTCTGTTTTTCTTCAAAGTTCTCATTGAGGTTCTTGTCTTCTATCTTCTGCCTCTCTGTTCCTTTTTTTCCTTAATCTTGCTTTTTTGGGTCTCTCCAATATGTTAACTATTTCTGAAATATTGATTTTGTTATTCTGGGTTTCATTTCTGTGTTTTTCTGTTGTTTCTAGTACTGTGTTGGTTGTACCCTCTCTATTGTGTGATGGTTTAAAAAAATTCTCATACCTCTTTACTTATGGTTTCATACCTTTCTTAATGTGTAGCTTCTTGAATACTAGTTCTGGCACTCCATGTCTGTGTATTTTTTCGGTCTTCTAGTCTTTGGGGTGTTGGGTCTACAAGCTGGTCTGCTCTTTTATAAACAGATTTGTTTTGGTTTCCCCCCTCTTTATGTTTTAACTTGACTGCTGCTTTCCTGACATTTTGTATGTTTCTTCTTGTTATGTATGGGAGAGCTTCTGTTGTGTCTGAGTGACTAGTTGATAGTTCTTAGTCTTTATGATACTTGTCTGGGGTTCTTGTTGCTGGTCCTGCACAGAGAAACTTGTATCACTTGTGGCCCTTCCTTGATGCTCATCCTAGGTTATGGAAACTCAAATTGTCTGGTATCTTTTCTCTGCAAGAGAACCCATTAAATAAAACCTATAAAACAACTTACACATAGACCTTACTTGATGGAATGCAATAGAATCAGATCGACATCATTTATGGAAAGAGATCGTAAAGAAGCTCAATATCAGCATTCAAAACAAGACCAGGGGCTAAATGTAAAACTTACCATGAATGATTCTTTGAAACTGAAGAAAAAGAAAAACAATTCCTTGAGAGATAAAATACCACCTTGAGTTTTTTGTACCTGGATTTAAAAATGTATCTCAAGAATAGATTTATTACATAGAACACTGATGACCAAAGACCAGAGGAGTTGTAGGATGATATCAAGGATTTAGTCTATGCTCTTCAGTGCAGAGAAATTAGACAAAAGAAATAATGATGAAAAAAGAGACCTGGACAGAAGATTTCAAACGACATTTTGAAAAGATAAAATAAAGTATTAAAATAAAACTTGCAAAGAACTTGAGTTAGAAAACCAAAAGGAAAGAACATGTTCACAATTTTTCAAGCTGAAAAGGACTGAAGAGAAAATATAAACTTAGACTGGAAGTACTAAAGAAATCTTTGGGCACCAAAGAGACATGAAGGAATACACAGGATCATTTTAACAAAAAGAATTGGTCAACACTAAATCACTTCAGGGAGGAGCATCAGCTAAAAGATTTCATCAGGAGATAGTTTTCATTGAAGGTTTAAAGAATATGTGAAGATAATATTCTCTAGACACTCTTTTATAGCATCAGGTCCACCAACTCTGAACTTTTAAGACTTTGAGTTCTGTACTTTTCTTTTATTCTAGCAGAATCTACCTAATTATGCAGATTGATATTATGGCTAGGTATTGCATAGGTTTTCTGGTGTGAAAGCAATTGAATATTGAGTTTAGAATAAACTTAAACTCAAACTCACTGCCATAAAGTTGGTTTCTGAGGCAATAAATCATAACAAGAGACTGCCAATCTTTCTCCCTCAGAGCCACTGGTAAATCTGAGCCACTAGAGATACAGAGCTTTTGAGTTAGTAACTCATCTCGCTATGGACATCAGTACTCTTTGGGATGGACTATAGTGTTAGATACTACTCAGTCAACTACTCATAATAATCCTATGAACAGCAAATCAGTAACTTGCCCTATCTTTCTCTACCCTCACAACCTCCTCCATACTAAAGTCCATTGTTGTAGTAACTGCAACAATGGGATGGGCTAGAAAGCATTAAATCACCCTTGAAGAAAAAATGGCTAACAAAATTCCATTCTAATTCCGAGGTTCCATGGTTTTAAAAGTGAGGAAGGTAGTATGATACCCTATAAGGAACACAGTTCTGGTACACTGCTCTTGGGGTGGTTAGGAAGAATAACAGGAAAAATGCTATCTTTCTCATTTCTTCCTCTCACAATCTTAAGCTTCACTAGCTTCTGGGCTCATCTCCAGACCTCTTACATAATAAACCGAGTTCTAGTACAATGTGTTGTGACCTAAAAGAGATGTAGATGGACAGAGACTGTAGCGGTTTTCTCCTTGGTGGTAGATAAACCACATTACATGCTCTATAAGGGGACAGCAGGTCTAGGTTCTGTAGAACCTGGCATGGTGTCTTGTAAACGGGCCCATCTTTCCTTGAATGAGCTCGGAGCTCATGTCCTGGCTGATCCTCTCCTATATTCTCTCTGCAGCATTTTCTCATCCTGGAGCTCCTCCTGCCTTTGTCACTGCAGATTGGAACACACTAATCATTGCCTCCAGCCTGGGGAGCTCAAGGCAGGCATCTCCCACCCCCCCTTCCCTAGGCAATGCTGAGAGTACTGCTCTGACCAGCCGAATCCTGCAAATGGTGCTACTAAATATTTCATTTGAGCTTAACAACTCAATCTGCCTGCCATTATCCTGAGGGCCCGCATAGCCCCCAGTCCCTTTCTGATTAACAAAGTAGCCGTCTGGGAAGATCTGCGGAAGCCGTCATTGAAGGCTGTGTTCACCAAGCTCAGGGTGGGCTCAGGCAGAGGTGCAGCATTAAGTAGGGAGCATCGATTGCAGCATTAGCTGGCTTTATACATTCTCAGGCAGACAATGCAAGTACCTTCAATTATCTTCAAAGCAACTGAAGGAAAGGAAATTGGTCTTAGATGTGGTAAATAGACTCCATGAAGTCTGCTGAAGCATGCAAAGTTGTGCACATTGGGGACCAGGGAGGCCTGGCTGCCAAACCCACTCCAGGACTGTTCAGAATCCAGTCAGCCACTACAGGGGACACATCCTTTAACCTGTCCCTAATTAATGTTTGAGAAGGTGTGAGGGTCTCAGAGCTAAACTCTCAAATCACGAAGGCAGTTGAATGGAGATGAAGAGCCAAAATAGGACTGAATCCTTCATGTAAATGAGAGAGACATTTCAACATTGGCATTGGCTCCACCAATTTTATGACCATGGATAAATAGTCTAACCTCTCTGAGCCTCATTTTTTTAATTAGTGAAATATCTATCATATCGGAATGACTCTGATTTCAGGAAAGGGTTGTATTTGACTAATCCCCTAAAGGTTGGTTGTTTGAACCCACCCAGTGGTCATGCAGACTATCTGCTTTTTTGTGGGGAACTGTTACTCTGTAACATTTGGTCTGTCTTAAGCTGGAATTCACCTGCCAGCACCAAGTTTGGTTTCTGTTCTTGTACAAATGGGGCTCTCTTCTGTGTCCTCAAAGCATCCTGAGCTCGCCTCTATTTTATTGCTTATCACAATGGGATGTGATGGTAGATCTTCATGTCTATCCCTTCCTATTAGTCATGCAGATGTAGAGGATATTTTCAGAGAAGAAGTCACAACACAGTTAAGAAGGTTGATTATGGTCACAGACTATCCTCATAAGCAAAGCACACAAACATACACAAGGGGAACACATGTGGCATAGTTAATAGGCAGTGATGACCCAAGGGCCAAGGTATCCAGTGGTTCAATTTTAATTCACCAGTGACCTTGAGGGAGAAAGATGAGTAGTCTCTTTCTGTTACGACTTCAGCCTCTGAAACGTGATGTAGGGTCATTATGAGTCAGGACTGACGCAATGGCAGTGCATTTGAATTTGATATATAAACATAAAATTCTAAAGAACTTGATGGAGACAGGCTAAAAACCTGAGACCAGTGTTTACACAGTACGTGGCACATAAATCACAATCACACTATGTTTGTTGAATGCTTGAATAATTTCAAAGATTCTCCCCAACCCTATAATTCTGGAATTCAATTGCAAAAGGCATTTGCTGAGCACTTATTGTGTTGAAGTCCCTGGACTAAGTCCAGTGTAGAATACAAGGACGCAAGATAGAGAATTAGACAAGAGCGCATAGATCAGTGCTCAAGGGGGTATGATCAGGACTGTTTGAAAGCTTCCTCTTCTGCCAATAGCTCAAACAGCTCTGGAGAAGGGCTTCATACCCCTCCTTCTCAGACATGACCTTGGAGTTTCTATGAGGGTAAGCTGTTGGGACTGATTGTTGCGGGGAGAGGCAAGAGTGTGACTGTGATAGGACTGGGTAGCAGGTGGGGAAGTAGTGTAGTGAGAAGGCCATTAGCAGCCTGGTTCAGAAGTACTGCCACCCCTTTTGGTGCTGGGGCAGACAGCCAAGGGCCCAGCAGCCAGCACCTGCTTGCTCCTGTCCGGCACCCCTGCTGGGTTAATCTATTCAGCGAGGACATCATTATGCACAGTCAATTTGCATAACTCTGCCAAACCTCTGATTGCAGGGTGCTCAAGTGCCTGTTGCTGGCAAGAGAGCTCTATTTGTCCTTTGCAGACCACAGAGCGGGTGGGGTCTGAGGCTGGGCTGGGAATCTAGCAGAGTTGGCTAGAGTAGAGCCAGACTGAGTCTAGGAGAGTGAGCTGGGGCTTCCTCAGCCTTGTTTCAGGGGACCTAGCCCAATCCCACCCCACATCCCGCTGCATCTCTCTGCTCTTAACAACTTAATTTTAAAAGCATAAAACCCCTCGTGGATGTTTTAAGGAGTTAAATAAGTACCAGTGATGGCTCCTGTTGGGGCTGTTTGGTTTGAAAAGAAAATACTGAGATGTAAAGATATCAATATTTAATTATCTCTTGAAGTAAGAGTTTTAAAGTAAGCAGCAGGGAGCTGAGAGTTTGCTCTGAATGTGCATGCATGTGTGTACATGTGTGCATGTGTATGTGAGAGAGAGACAGAATATACTTAATAGAATTTGTGTTTAATTCTTTAATAGAATTGTGTGTTTAATTCTGTAGGAGGTTTATGCATATTCACTTTCATCCCTAGTTAACTTTGTTCCCCGGGACCTTCAAGAAGTTATACAGGATAAGGACAAATTCAGTTTTAAGTCTACTGTCAGAGACCTCTCCAAGGTACTGAGGAGCAACGAAGTCAGTCTGGAGACTAATGTGCACCTGATACAGGTCATAGTCTTTACCATTACTTGCTATTCTTTAGCAAACTGGACAATGACTAGGGATGATAGAGAGTTGGTGCCTTTGAGCTGTGGTGCTAGAGAAGAGTATTGAATATACCATCGACTGTTAGGAGAACAAGCAAGTTCGTCCTGGAGAGGGTGAAGCCAGGCTGCTTCTTGGAGGCAAGGATTCTGAAGCTTCGTCTGATATATTTTGGGCATGTTGCAAGGAGATATCAGTCCTTGGAGAGGGACATCTTACTTGGGAGGATGGAGGGATGGCACAGGAGAGGAAGACCCTCGTTGAGATGGATTGATTCCGTCACTGGGGTAATGGGGATAGATGTGTCGGAGACAGTGAGATTGGCAAGGGATAGAGCAGGGTTTAGGGCTGTTGTGCATAGGGCTTGACAACAAATCTCAACTTTGTCTTATCCTCTGCCTTCCTAGCAATCTCTGGCATGCTTATGTCAATTGTTACAGTCACTGTGTCAATCCCTCTTGTTAAGACTATTCTCTTTCTCTGACCATGGATAGGACATATTTATAAATCACCTTGCTTTAAGGAATTTGTAGTCCAGTGAGGGGTTACGTCTTGTATACATATATCCATAATTCCCATGGTTGTTGTTGTTAGGTGCTATCATGTTGAGTACAAATCATAGCGACCCTATGTAAAACAGATCCGGATCCTGTCCTATCCTGTGCCATCCTCATCATCTCTGACACACTTGAGCCCTTTGCTGCAAGTCACTTTGTTAATCCTTCTCATTGAGAGTCTTCCTCCCTCTCACTGACCTTCTGCCTTTCCAAGCACAGTATACCTCTCCAAGCTACATGTCCTTGGAGGCATGCCCAAAGTAGGGAAGCAACATACTCAAAGTGAGTAAGATGAAGCTTTGTCAGCCTTGCCCTCTAGGAACATTCTGGCTGTACCCTCTCCAAGACATAGCTATTTTTTTTCTTTTGTCAGTCCCTGGGTTATTCAGTAATCCTCTCCAACACCACAGATTAAACCATCAACTTTTCTTCTGTCATCCTTATTCATTATCTAGCTTTCAGACACATAGCAAATGAATGCAAAGATCATGGCCTGAACCAGGTACATTTTAATCTTCAAACAGACATCATTGCTCTTTAGTAACTTGGACAAGTCCCTGACAGCAGGCTTGTTCAAAGCAATGTTTCCTGCTCTCCTTACTGCTGGTACCAAGGGTATTGATTTTGGATCCAGGTCAAGTGAAATCATTGATAACTTCAATCTTTTCTCAATCTGTCATAACATTGCTTAATAGGTCCACTGGTAAGGATTTTTGTCTTCTTAATGTGAGATGTCATCCCTATTGTAGGCTAAAGTCTTTGATCTTCTGCAGAAAGTGTTTCAAGACCTCCTCACTTGAAGCAAACGAGATTATGTCATTTGCATATTGCAGATTGTTGATGAGTCTTCTTCCTATCTGATGCTACCGTTTTCTTCATAGAGTCCAGCTTCTTGAATTATTTATTTGCTCAATGTATGGATTAAATAGGCATGAAGAGAGGATACAACCCCGACACACACCTTTCCTGATTTTTCATTTCCGTTGGACACCTGGAATAGGTTCCACAAAGATAAGAGAATGTGTGAGGATGATTTGCGCTGTTGCCACAATATCAGGGACATTGGGTTGTGCAGGGCTCACCTCGCCAGAGCCCATCTTTCCTGTGTACTTGCATTGTTCCTAGAACATGACAGCTGTTCAATAAATCTGTGTTGAATGATTGTTAGAATTTTTAAGCATTCCCTCTAGCTCTGTGGTCATTTCTGTCCACTCTGTCTCCCCTAAATACTTGGCAATTCCCCAGAAAAAGCTATAAACATCCAAAAGGAAGCAGAAAAGACCCACAGTAGCTAGTGGGCTCCTGAGAATTGCATAAGTTGGACCTGGAAGGGGTGTGGTGGAATGCAATCTGGAGAAGTAAAGTCACACCACCTTATTAAGAGGCTTTGGATTAATACTTAGAGTATACTCATTAGGGGACATTTCATTGAGGGAAGTGTCAAGTATCACCTCTAGACACTTTTAGGCAAAGAAAAAGATCAATTCTCATCAAAAGTGAGAACAAAATAACTTATTCATCTCCTTCTGGTGTGAGAGTGGTCTTCTAAACCTCTATCTCATAAGAGTAATAGAGAGCCATTGATCATGGACTTCCAGGATATGCATGTGATATCTGTGGGGAATAACAGGAAATGAAAAATGAAGACAGAAAAAGCAAACACTCGGCCAACTCTGACTTCATTTAGCTGCTCTAATCATTTATTCCCCCAGAGAGTTCCAAAGACCTCAAGGAGAAGTCAAGCAGGCATGGGTTAGAAGAAGGGAAAGTAGTAGCATTCTGTACTCGAGTCTGGATTTCAAACTAGAGATAATAAAAGTATAATACAAACTTGATGTCTCCCCTCTCTTCAATCTTAATCAGTAATTTTTGGACAACTGTCTAGAAGAAGGAATCAACCAGAATTCCAGAAAGGGTATAGAAGAGCACAGCTTCTTTTAGCTGTGAGGATTAGAAGTCAGGAGAGTAGCAAGAGGCGGTTAAGATGGAGGGGAGGTGGAGTTTCTATGAGCAAGAATTCCCTTGATAGAGCCCAGTTAAAAAACCAAACCAAACAAACAAACAAACAAACAAAAAAACAAGAAGAGAAGTCAAAACGAGAATGTAGGTTTCCTGAATGCACTCAACTGAACTCGCACTGGGACATGCTCACTCCTTGCCTATGAGTTTTCTTCACTTTTCATAGCTACTTTAGCCTACTGTTTCCTTCTCATTCTTGTAACTGTTCTTGTTTCCTGTGGCTAATGATGAATGGGAGGAACCATGATGGTATAGAGGCTGAGAGATGAGATGCTAACTGAAAGCTTAATGGTTTACCCTCTTCCAACAGCTTCATGGAAAAAGATGTGGCAGTCTGCTCCCATAAAGATTTATAGGCTTGAAAGTTATATGGGAAAGTTCTCCTGGGAGTTCTGTGGGATTCCTCTACTGTGTCTATGTGAGTCAGAATTAGCTTGGTAACAACAATATGATGTGTAGAGAACTGGAAGACTAGGTCTAAGGATAACTGGAGACTCTTTGGGACTAGGTAGGGAACTGGTCTTTAGAATCAACGCTATTTTCTGATTTAGTGACTGTGACTGGTATTTCTCAAGTTTGTGATGGTGATGGCAGGGAGAGGTGGGAGTCACAGTATTCTAGGACCAAAAGAGACCTCATGATTGCAATTAGGCAATTCCCCTTCCTAGATTATCAAACCCCATGAATGAAGACATCTCTTCTGTCTCTACGTCTTCTGCATTTATGTAGTAAACATAGTTACATTCCTAAAGGGCTTTTGAAATTTTCTTTAGAATTTTTTCTTTAAAAATTAGCTCTCCTTTCCTGAATTTATTATATATGTTATTTGGCTGGCGGTGGTGGCATTAGTACAACTTCCTCTTTAATTCCCTCTCATAGATTTTTCAAGGGAATTTTTTGTAATATAATTTGCTCAATTCAATTCTAATGAATATGGATTAATTTTCTGCATTATAGCTATTGATCTTCGACCATTGATCTGGAGAAAGGAATGTTATTGCTCATAAATCCACCTATTCTGTCTGAAGGCTCCCTAGAGGCAAAGATGAGGAAATATATGTATTTAGAGATGAAAAAGTTGGAAGGTAGATTGACTCCAGAGAGGTGAAGCTGGGGAAATGTTGGAGAGGTGGGTCAGAAATGAAGAGGTGGACAATTTATTGGCCAGTTTTGTTTTAGTTGGAGCATACAATTCACTTTTCTCCCCTTACTCCCCAGGATTTCCCATTTCTGGATATTGGCTTGTGCAAATGTCGCTTGGTTTTATTCCCTCAGTGGTGCAAAGATTTAACACACTTGGCTGCTAACTGAAGGGTTACAGGTTAGAGTCTTTCCAGAGATTCCTCAGAAGAAAGGATTTAGTGGTTTATTTCCAAAACATTAGTCGTTGAAAACTTCAGAGTTCACCAGTCTGCTCTAACACACAGAGGGTCAAAATGAGTTGGGTTGATACCATGGGAGCTGGTTTACTGGTTTGCTTATGCCATACTTTTGGCCTGTAATGCTCTTCTTCCTTTCTCCTCTGCCTATTCAAATTCTACTTCTATTTCCAAACTCAGATAGAAAGCCACATTTTCACAAAGCTTTCTCTACTTTCCCCACCTACCACTAATTGGATTTTCTCCATCTTTTGTGTTTCCCCATTATTTTATTGCCTGAAACTTAACACTTTGTATTATGTTGTTGTTCTGTGCCCTGAGTCAGGTACAACTCACAGCTGTCCTATGTACAGCAAAACGAAACCACTTTTTTGCCTTCCTTGTAGCTATGCTCGAACTCAGTGTTGGAGTCATCATGTCTATTTATCATTGTAGCTCTTCCTTGTCTTTGCTGAGCCTCTGTCTCCAAGCATGATATCTTTCTCCAGGAACTGGTTCTTCCATGTCCAAAGTGTGTGAGATAAAGTCTCACCATCCTCACTTTTAAGAAGTATTCTGGCTTTAATTTTCTAAAGACATTTGTTCATTCTTCTGGCAGGTCATGAATATTCAATATTCTCCACCAACACTGTAATTCAAAGACTTCAGGTCTTCTTTGATCTTCCTTATTAATTTTCCAGTTTTCACATGCATGTAGGACAACTGAAAATCCTGTGACCTGGGACAGGCCCACTTTAGTTCTCAAATTGACATTTTTGCTCCTTAACTTCAAAAAAAAGGACTTTAGCAGCAATTTGCCCAGTGCAGTATGCCCAATGCCATTTATCTGATCACTGCTTCCATGGGCACTGATTGTGAATCCAAGTTAAATTCTTCACAACTTCAGTCTTTTCTCTATTTGTCATGATACAGTTTATTAGTCCTGTTGTGAGAATTTTTATTTCCCTTATGTTGCAATATCCATATTGAAGGCTAAATAGCTTTGAAAATCCATCAGTAAGTGCTTTGCATCTTCTTTGTTTTCAGCAAAGTTGTGTCATCTATGTAATGCAAATGGCAATAAATCTTCAACTAATCGTGACAGCACTATCATTCAGATATATGTACCAAAAACCAGAGGCAAAGAAGAAGAAATAGATGATTTCTACCAACTCTTACAGTTGGAGATAGATCAACCATGCGATCAAGATGCATTGATAATAACGGGTGACTGGAATGCAAAAGTTGGGAACAGAGACGAAAAATTAGTAGTTGGAAAACATGGGCTTGGTGACAGAAATGAAGCTGGAGATAGAATGAATTTTGTACAATCAATGACTTATTCAATGCAAATACATTTTATAAGAAACATAAACGCAGGTTATACACATGGATTTCACCTGATGGTATGCATAGGCATCAGATCGATTACATCTGTGGAAAAAACTGCTGCAGAAGCTCAATATCAGTTGTGAAAACTAGGCCAGGAGCTGATTGTGGAACAGACCACCAACTAATCATATGCAAAGTCAAGCTGAAACTGAGGAAAATTAAACCAAATCCACAGGAACCAAAATATGACTTTGATTTCATCCCACCTGAATTTCAGAATCATCTCAGGAACAGGTTTG
>NW_006399843.1:9357996-9359919 GCF_000299155.1 Elephantulus edwardii | reverse complement strand
AGGATTCTGGGGCTTCGTCTGACATACTTTGGGCATGTTGCAAGGAGGGACAGGTCCTTGGAGAGGGACATCATGCTTGGGAGGGTGGAGGGACGGTGCAAGAGGGGAAGACCTTCTATGAGATGGATTGATTCAGTGACTGGGGTCATTGGGATGGGTGTGTCAGAGGCAGTGCGATTGGCACAGGATAGAGCAGGGTTTAGGGCTGTTGTACGTAGGGTCGCTATGAGTTGCAAACGACTCGATGGCACATAAGAACAACAACAATCTTGACACCACAATCTTTTTCATATCTCCAACTTCTTAAACTGTTTACTCAGCATACAAATTGAATAAGTTTATTGAAAGGCTCCAACTCTGACACACCTTTTTTAAATTTTATACCATATAGTATCCCCTTGTTCTATTCAAATGGCTGCTTTTTGGTCTATGCACAGTTGTTATTTGAGTCAATTAAGTTTTCCAGAATTTTAATTAAGAATGTATGTCATAATTTGTTATGGTTCACACAGATGAATGCATTTGCGTAGTTAATATATCACAGGCAAGCATCTTCCTGGTATTATCTCTTTTCAGCTAAGATGTAGCTGACATCAGCAGTGACATCCCTAGACCTATGGATGTTTCGTTAAGATTGGCAAGTAGGCATTAGTAAGCCTAGATAGACTGGTATCAGCCATTTTGAATCAGCCAATCACATGCTCTAGTATACTGTGAATGACAAATTGAAGAAGAATGATGTGGAATTCATTATCAGAAAGAACATTTAATGATCTATCCCAAAATACAATGCTAAGAGTGATAGGAAACTTACTAGCCATATGCATATAAGGAAGTCCTGTTAATATAACTAGTATTAAAACATTCCAACCTTTGCAGTCTAAAACTGATCAAACATACTATCAAGATGCATTAATAATAATTGGTAACAGGAATGCCAAAATTGGAAACAAAGATGAACTAGTTGTAGGAAAATACGATCTTAATAATAGAAGAGAGGCTGGAGATTACATGATAGAATTTTGTATTGCAAATGGTGCATATACACACAGACTTTACATAACGGGCAACATAGGAATTGCTGTTGTTGTTGTTATTGAGTCAAGCACAACACATAGCAATCCCATGAAAAAAAAGGCCTGAAACACCTCCACAACCATTGCTGTTTATCAAATTTATCAAGTTTCCAGAGGCACATTATTTAGGAAGTGGATGCTACTCCTGCTTCCAAACCACATAGGAGTTAGATTGACTATATCTATAGAAAGAGACATTGGAGAAGTTCAATATCAATAGTCAAACAGAAGATCAACTACCAAAATGAAACTTCACATTGAAGGTGAAGAAAAAGAAATTAAGTTCACATGATCCCAAAATATGACCTTGAATGTATCTGGACTAAATTTAAAAACCATCTTAAGAACAGATTTGACTTATTGAACACTAATGACTTAATATCATATAAGTTGTGGAATGACATAATCTATAAAGAAAGCAAAAAGTCATTACAAAGACAAAGAAGAAAGGCAAGACCAAAATCAATGTCAGAAGAGAAACTGAGGACTTGCATTGGAATGAAAAGAATCCAAGGAAAAGGAACGCTGAAGCAAAGGAGCTAAATGGAAGATTTCAAAAGACAGCTTGAGAAGACAGCGCAAAACATTATAATAAAATATGCAAGGAGCTGGAGTTAGAAACCAAAAGGGAAGACCTTGCCCAGCACTTATCAAGCTAAAGGAACCAAAGAACAACTTCAAGCTTTGAGTTGCAACATTGACAGATTCTATGGGCAAAGTCTTGAATGAGGCAGGAAGCATCATAAGAAGATGCAAGGAATATACTGAGTCACTATACCAAAAAGAATTGTTCAACATGGAACCACTTCAGAAAGTAGCATATGATCAAGAAACACTTGTTATTGTT
>NW_006399843.1:9349306-9356821 GCF_000299155.1 Elephantulus edwardii | reverse complement strand
CCAGCCTGGACTTCTGGTAGTTCTCTGTTGATGTGCTGTTCCAGTCGTTTTTGGATAATCTTCAGTAAAATCTTGCTTGCATGTGAAATCAGTGAGATTGTTCTGTAGTTTTCACATTCTCTTGGGTCACCTTTCTTTGGGATAGGAACAAATATAGATCTCTTCCAGTCAGTTGGCCAAGTATTGAAAAAAGAAGTTAAAACTGCATAGAAGGCATTGGGAGAAAAAAGTCCTCAGAAATTGATGGGATACCCATTGAGGTGTTTTGGGGAACATTGACACTCTGGACATTCTCAATTTCTCTGCCAATATATATGGAAAGGAACTTCTTGGCCAACTGACTGGAATCCATAGTCGTTCTCATTCCTAAGAGTGATCCAACAGACTGGAAGTTATAGTCTTGTTGGAGATTGTTAAAAATATCTGAAACATTACATTAATAAGAGACTGCAAGAAAGTCAAGCTGGATAACAAAACCCCTGCGGAATGAGAGATATCATTACTAATGTCAAGCGGATCTTGGTTGAAAGTAGAGAATACCAGAAATATGTTTACTTGTGTTTTATTTATTAAGCAAAGCCATTTGACTGTGTGGATCATAATAAATTATGGTTAGTATTGATAAGAATGGAAATTTCAGAACACTTAATTGTACTTTATTCTTGTGAAACCTATACTTAGACCAAGAAGCAGCTGTCTAAAAAAGCAGGGGAACACTACATGGTTTAAAATCAGGAAAGCTGTGCACCAGATCTGTGTCCTTTCTCCATATCTATTTAATCTATATGCTGAACAAAGAATTTGAGAAGCTGGATTATATGGGGGGAAAAATGTGACATCAGTATTGGCTGTTGCTGTTAGGTGCTGCTGAGTCAAGTATGACTCATAATGATCCTATGAATAACTGACCTGAACCCTGTCCTATCCTTTGCCATTCTCACAATTTCTACATACTGGAACTCATTGCTGTAATCACTGTTTCAATCCATCTAATGAAGAGTTTTCCTCTTTTGCTCCCCTCCATATTTCCAAGTTTGATGTCCCTCTCCATGGAATACCATCTCTTAGCAACATGCCCGAAGTATGTGAGATGAAATTTTATCATTGCTGCCTCCAAGGATCATGCTGGCAGCACTCTAACGAGGAAGACTCATCAACAATCTGCATTATCACGTTGACATAACCTTGCTTGCAGAAAGTCAAGATGACTCGAAGCACCTACTACGGAAAATTAAAGACTATAGGCTTCAATATGAGTTCCAGCTAAACATTAATAAAACAAAAATTCTCACCATTGGACCAATGGGCAAAAAACACCATCATAGATGGATAAAAGATTTAAGTTGTCAAAGATTTCATTTTACTTATATGCACAACAAACACCCTTAGTAGTATCAGTTGAGAAATAAAAAAAATGTGTTGCATTGGAGAAATCTTCTGCCACGGTTGTTATTAGGTGCCACTGGGTCAACCATGACTCATAGCAACCCTATGAACAAAAGATCTGAACCCAGTTCTAGTCTGTGTCATTCTCACACTTCCTGACACACAAGAGCCCATTGCAGCAGTCATTGTGTCAATCCACCTGGTTGAAGATCTTCCTCTCTTTCACCAACCCTCCACCCTTTCCAACATATGTACTTCTCCAAGGAATACCACCTCCTAGCAACATGTCCAAAGTATGTGAGGTGAAACCTAATCACTCTTGCCTCCAAAGAGCATTCTAGCTCCATTACCTCCAAAACATATTTGTCCATTCCCTTGGCTGTCCATGAGATGTTCAGTGTTCTTCTCCAACACCACAACTCAAAGCCATAAATCCTTCTGTTAACCTTATTCATTGTCCAGGTCTCAGATGCATAGCCAGTAATTGGAAAGACTATGGCCTAAATCAGACACACCTTAATCCTCAAACTAAAATCATTACTCCTCAATAATTTGGAAAGGTCCCTAACTGCAGATTTTCCCAGTACAATGCATCTCCTGGTTCAAAATTGGGAAAGGTGTATGCCAGAGATGTGTCCTATCTCCATACCTTTTCAACCTGTATGCAAAACAGATTATCCAAGAGGTTGGGCTCTATGAGGAGAAGTGTGGTATAAGGATTGGTGCATTAACAATCTGCATTATGCAGATGACACAACCCTGCTTGCTGAAACTGAGGAGGACCTGAAATGCTTGCTGCAGAGGGTCAAGGACTGCAGCCTTCAGTATGGATTGAAGCTCAATGTCAAGAAGACAAAGATTCTCACCACTGGACCAGTTGGCAGCATCAGGATGGATGGTGAAGAGATTGAGATTGTTCACAACTTTAGTCTGCTCGGCTCCACGGTCAACACTCTTGGCACCAGTAGCCAGGAAATTAAAAAACATATTGCCATGGGAAAGTCTGCTGTTAGGGACCTCTCTAGGGTACTGAAGATCAATGGTGTCACTCTGGAGACTAAGGTGTGTCTGATACAGGCTATGGTCTTTGCAATCACTTGTTATGCATCAGAGAGTTGGACAATGATGAAGGAGGATAGAAGGAGAATTGATGCCTTTGAGCTGTGGTGCTGGAGAAGAGTATTGAATGTACCCTGGACTGCCAAAAAAACAAACAGATTCTGAGGCATTGTTTGACATACTTTGGACATGTTGTAAGGAGGGAGAGGTTCTTGGAGAGGGACTTCATGCTTGGGAGGGTGGAGGGACGGCGCAGAAGGGGAATACCCTCTATGCAGTGGATTGATTCAGTGACTGGGGTAATTATAATGGGTGTGTCAGAGGCAGTGCGATTTGCACAGGATAGAGCAGGGTTTAGGGCTGTTGTACATAGGGTCTCTATGAGTCACAAGCGACTCGACGGCACATAACAACAAAAACATATCAAGCGTGTTAATTGTGGATCCAAGCAATTTGAAGCTGTTGACAGATTCAATGTTCCTTACATTCATCATGACACTGCCTATCAGTCGAATGGTAAGAATCCTGGTTATCCTGATACTGACATGCAATCCATACTGAAGGCTGCATTCCTTATCTTCTGTGACAAGTGCTTCAAGCCCTCCTCACTTTTCAGCAAGCAAGGTTGTGTCAAGTCTCTCTCCAATTCTGATGCCACACTCCTCCCCATAGAGTCTAGCTTCTTGGATAATTTGCTCAGTATACAAATTGAATAGGTATGGAGAGTGAATACAACCCTGACACACTCCAATGCAAAATTCTAAAGAGCAAGGTTGTCAGTTTAAACACTAAGATTAGCCTAACCCAAAGCACGGTGGTTTGTTTTTGTTTTTGTTTTTAGTTTTGTCGTATGCATCTGATAGCTGGACGATAAATAAGGATAATAGAAGAACCAATGCCTCTGAATTGTGATGTTGGGAAAGAGTATTGATTACATTGGGCTCCATCAATCCAAACATAGGTGGTTAGAATTGACCAGCTGCTCTGTGGGAAAAAGATCTTCAATCTTCTCCCATGCAAGTTACAGCCTTTCACTCTGTGAAAATGTGCCATTTGCACCCACTGGAGCATCAACTATGAGTTGGTTCTGACTTTTTGACAATGAATGAGTGAGTGAGAGTGAAGTCACTATCACACTATACATATATACCAAGTAGCTCAGAAAACGCAAGAACTATGGACTGCCAAAACAACACACAAATCTGACTTGAAGGAAGTGCAACTAATGCTCCTAGAGACAAGAATGGTGAAAATTTGTCCCACTTACCTTAGAAAAGAGATATCATACTAGAAATGGTAGGGTCAGTGAAGGGGAGGAAGATAGACCCTCAATTAGATAGCTTGACACAGGGACTACTGCAATGGGCTTCAGCATAACAGATCATGAGGACTGTACAGAACAGAGCAAAGTTCAGCTCTGTTATTCATAGAATTTCTATGAGTCCTAGCGGACTAGATGGCACCTACCAACAACATAGCATAACCTTTCCTTAATTCAGCTTGAATTTCTGTCAGTTTCTTATTCCTGTACAGTTACAACTGGTTGGTTTGTTAGGGGTTTTTTTTGGAGGTTTTGTTTTTGTTTTTTTGTGAGTGGGGTTTTTTTTGGTGGTTTTGTTGTTTTTTTGTTTTGTTTTGTTTTTTAATTACCAAAACTTTTCTTATCAAAGTGCTAGTCTATAGATAGACCTTTTATTGTAAGAACCACCTTCCCTCTGTAACTTGATTTGTGCCACTACTAGAACCTCTTCTCGGAATAGTATTGCTTGTTAATTTTTGACTCATGTACTTTTAACTTGTTAGTTAAGTTTGTGTCTTCTAGGTTGCAACACCTCCATAATGCATCTTCAAGGATATAAACATGTACGGCTAAGCACAATTAATAACAGCGCATCTAAATTCCAAAATCAATCTCCGTAATAGTCTATGTGTTTTCTACTGCCAAAGGGGCCCTTTAGAGTAGTGAGAGAAGATCTTTACCCTGAAACCCACAGTGTCCCTTTTCAGCAGGAAGTAGCTAAGAGAATACACCATCCCCTTTTCCTTATGAATCAGGGTGAAGTCTCTCTCAGGGAGGAGTGATAGGGAATGGCAAGGGACACACTGACAAAGGAGATTAATCAGAACTGACTTTGAAAAGCACTGTGGCAATTGGACAATTAAAACAGACATTCGTGGGGGGGAGAAGAACGACTGGGGAGGAGGGTAGAGAAAACAGTGCAACAATGAATGAATGAGAACCCAAAATCTCTGTAAATGTTCATTAAAACTAATAAAATTTAATAATAATTAAAAAAAACTTTTCTTATAAGTCTTCAGTGATTTCCTCTGTGCTCTTGGCCTCCTCCTGGTCTGGAATTCCAATCACCTGTAAGTTATTTCTGCTGATGCTGTCTCACATGATTCTTTCTTTTAATTCTTTCCTTTTTCCCTGCTGGCTTCTCAAACAGATTAGTGCTAAGGCATATGTCTTCCATTTCACTTATTCTCTCTGGAGATTCAAATCCACCAGTGGTTCTCTGGGACAAAGATGGGCAAGCTCCTCTTGAGCAATTTACAACCTCTGAAAACCTGCTGGAGGGCCAGCTGTGTTTTGGATCTGATTGACAGCAATGATTTGTGGGCTTTTGAATGTACTATTTACTTTGAAATGTTGGTGTTATGTTCTGAATTTCAATTTATTGGATTTGCATGGCCTCTAACTTTCCATGTGTTTCTCTTCGGTTTTGTTTTGTTTTAATTTTGTGTGAATGTGTTTTATATGTTTTTCTCAATCTGTAGAAAACCCTTGGCTGTCATTCTTTTGAGGAGGCTCCAGTATTTCATCTGAAATATTTTCTGGCTCTTTATATTGGTCACTTTATTTTCATCTTATCCTGATTGTTGAGTGATTTAAAATTTTGTTACCTCTGAGATTACCTCCAAAATATTCTGGTGGTATTATCATTGGTTTGTTTGTTTGTTTTTAAATTTTCTTTTTATATATCTAAGCCATGCACTTGCTAATCTGGCAATTCTTAGTGTTTCATCTCTTATCTTCTAGGGGGTGGCAGTGTATGTGTAGTTGACAATGAATGAGTGAGTGAGAGTGTCTGTTAGTGGTGTAACAACCTCAAGAGTGGCTGAGGGTAGACTGGGCATGAATTAGTTTCAGTATTTTTGTCAATTGTGTGAAGCAGGAACTAGTCTTTACTCTTGTCTGAGGGATGAAGCTGCCCGAGCTATATGTGTGGTTGGATACTGTTGTCAGATAGGAGAAAGAAAAGGGGAAATAACAAAACCAAAAATAGCCCCAAACAAAAGCAGGATTGAGCAGTGTAAGACAATAGAAAAACCAAAATGGAGAGGGGAACAAAAAGAAGGAGCATCAAAATAGAAGGCAAAACACAACAATAACAAAAAATAAAAAACAAACCCTCAAAAACAAAAACAAGAAAACAAGAAAAAGAAAAGAGAGAAAGAAAAAAGGGAAATTCAGCAAGGGAAAGGGGGAAAAAAGATAAAAGTGGAAGAAATGTATAAAAACCACCACCACAACAAACTTCACAATAACAAAAAGGGTAAAAAGCAAGCAAGGGAAAAAAACCCCAAATCAGTGTGAAATAAACACTGAGTGACATAAAGGAGGGATCTAGGAGGAGGGCAGACTGAGCATTTGACTGGTGCTCTGGCCGCAGCTGTGGTTGGTGCAGGCAAGGTCTCTGGTCAGAAACAGTCTGTTTACCAGTTCAACAGAAGCTTGGGATAGAATGAATGCTCAGTTAGTCCAGTGTTTCTATTTGCTTGAGAGATGGCTGAGACTCCCAAGTTTAAGCTAGGTTGGGTAGCATCTCTTCTGGTCTAGAGGCATTAAGGTGCGAGGCATTCAGCATAGGATGGAATTTCTACTGACTGACTTCACAGGAGCCTCTGCAAATAATGACCAAGTATGGAAATCTGCCAGTACAGGATTTGAATGCAGGCAGGGTCCCCAGGCAAAGATAGCTTGCATAAAGATAGTCACTGCCAATTTGAGATGCCCAAGAATGGCACACTCCAGCGAGGGTATGCTGCTCCAACTATGACCATGGCATGTGCAGATCAAGATATTTCTAAGGGTGCCCAATAAGAAGCAAGAACCCCAGTCAGAGGTAGTGCCCTACTAATTCAGAGGCTGGTTGCAGGCTAGGTCTAGCAGAGCCCACCAGCTCCCACAGGGAGTCTCTGGATACAGAGCCATGTACACTCTCAGCACCTGATATAAAATCACTTGAGCCTGATCACAGCTGGAGCTAGGATAGGGCAAGAGAACCCTGCCAGTCACCTGGCGAGTAGTGGCTGTGCAGAAAATCACTCTCCTGGTCACTGAGAGTGGATAGGAAGTAAACAAAGAGATCACGCCTTTCTTGTCATCAGACAGCTTTTGGTGGGGTCCCTGCTGCAGTCTAGAGTTCCTGAGTTAACCAGGCAGCCATTAAAAATGGCCTTGTGATACTGTTTCCAATTCTATCAGTGTCTTCATTTGATGTCTTCATTCTGTTTCTTCCTTCAGTTGCTGTGTAAAGCACTTCTCAATTTTTTTCCTTTTCAGCTCCAGCTTCCATGACTGTCCTCCCTATCTGCTATCTTTGTTTTCTAGCATATTTGTAGGAAAGGTTTATGAGTTTCTGTCTGCCTAGGCTGTAATTTTACACAGAATGTGAAGGCGATAATTTTATTTTCATCAGTAAGTGTTTTAGGTCTTCTTTGTTTCAGCAAGAAAGCTGGGTCATCTGCATATCATAAGTTTTTAATGAGTATTCCTCCAATCTCCATGCTGTGTTCTTCTTCATTACTGTATCTTCTGAAATTATTTACTCAGCATACATATTGAATAAGTATGGTGAAAGATACGACTTTAATGCACACATTTTCTGATTTTAAACCACTAAGTATGCAGTACCATTTGCACTCTTCCTGGATGATACCTTTGATATCCTCCCACAACTCATCTGGCCTTCGCTCATTAGTGTTCAAGGCCTCAAACCTGTTCCTGAGATGGTTCTGAAATTCAGGTGGGATAGACTCAAAGTCATATTTTGGTTGCCTTGG
>NW_006399843.1:9341843-9346341 GCF_000299155.1 Elephantulus edwardii | reverse complement strand
GTTTAGGGCTGTTGTACATAGGGTCGCTATGAGTCGCAAGCGACTTGATGGCACATAACAACAACAAGAAGTATGCAGTATGCCCTTATTTGACTGACTGCCTCTTAGTCAATGTCTAGGTTCTACATCACCTTGATGAAGTGTTCCGGAATTCCTAATCTTTGTGATGTTAACAATAATTTGTTTTGATCCACACAATTGAATGCCTTTGCATAGCGAAAATATTTTTGGTGCTCTGTTTTCAGTTAAGATTCAACTGACATCAGCAATACTATCTCTTGTTTTTGTTCTTCAGGATCGCGCTTGATATTTTGGCAATTATTTGCAGATGTATTACTGTGACAATTTTTTAATTACCTTCAGCAATATGTTACTTGATAATATTAATGATATTGTTCAGTAATTTCTGCATTCTGTTGGATCAACTTTCTTGGTAGGGGAACAAATACAGATCTTTTCCAGTTGTTTGACCAAGTAGTAATGAGTGAATCTAATTTTTTTTATGAATGCCTTCAGCAAGAATTGACGGCATTCCAATTGACATATTTCAACAAACAGATGCCACCATGTATGTGCTCACCAAGTTGTGCTAAGAAATCTGGAAAACAACTACCTGGCCAACTAACTGGAAGAGATCCATATTTGTTCCCATTGCAAAGAAAGGTGATCTGATAGAGTGTGGAAATTTTTGAACAGTATCATTAGTATCACAATTATGGCTGACTCTGAGAAGAACGGGAATCCCAGAACATTTGATTGTGTTTATGTGAAATCTATACTTGGACCAGGAGGCAGTCATCAGAACAGAGAAGGGAAACATGCATGGTTCAAAATTGGCAAGAGTGTACTCTAGGGATGTGTACTATCTCCATACCTTTTCAATCTAGATGTGGAACAGATCATCTGGGAGGCTGGGCTCTGTGAGGAGAAATGTGGCATCAAGACTGGAGGAAGACTCATCATCAAAGTATATTATGCAGATGACACAACCTTGCTGGCTGAAACTGAAGAGGACCTGAAGCACTTTGCAGCCTTAAATATGGATTGAAACTCAACATCAAGAAAACAAAGATTCTCACCTTTGGGCCAATTGACAGTGCCATAATAGACGGTGAAGAAATTGAGATTATTAGCCATTTCAGCTTGCTTAGCTCCGCAATCAACATTCTTTGTACCAGCAGCAAGGAAATTAAAAGACAAATTGCATTGGGAAAGTGTGCTGTCAGGGATCTCTCCAGAGTACTGAAGAGCAGCGATGTCAGTCTGGAGGCTAAGGTGCACCTGATCCAGGATATGGTCTTCACAATTACTTGCTACGCGTCAGAAAGCTAGCCATCTTCAATGCCAACAAATATCTTTTTCCAAAATACTTTCACACAAATTTCTTGTATGTTTCCTGATAAGGCCTTAAAATAGGATAATCTGCTTTTCAGAATTCTCAAACCTCCAGAACAGCTTAGATTTACCTGTCACCAATCTGCTGGCTCTCACCTGTCCAAACCAAAGTTTGATAATTCCAGGATGAATCATGTCAGGCTTACTCTTGGGGGTGTTGAGTGTGAAGGTGGAAGAGAGAAGGGCAAAAATGAAAGGAGCCATTCCAAGGGCAAATGCATGTGCTTTTTGCATTCCCTTCTCCTTTTCAGAAGTATTGAGAAATTATCTCTAGAGATCTGAAAGATTAATGGCATATTATTTATGCAAATATCAGTATATCAATCTAAAATATCAACTATAATAAGGTATTAGAGGAAGACCCTCAAAATACTGATGAAGTAAGCCTAGCTTTATTGCAGGAAGTTATGTGCTAAGCATCAGAAAGCTGGACAATGACTAGGGATGACAGAAGGAGAATTGATGCCTTTGAGCTGTGGTGCTGGAGAAGAGTACTGATTATACATACCATGGACTGCTAGGAGAACAGGTTCTTCCTAGAGACGGTGAAACCAGGCTGCTCTTTGGAGGCAAGAGTTCTGAAGCTCCATATGATATGCTTTGCGCATGTTGCAAGGAGAGAGCAGTCTTTGGAAAGGGACATCATGCTTGGGAGAGTGGAGGGACAGTGCAAGAGAGGAAGACCCTTAATGAGATGGACTGACACAGTAAGTGTTGTAATGGGGGTAGGTGTGTCAGACAATAAGGTTGGCTCAGGGTAGAGTAGGGTTCAGAGCTGTTGTACATAGGGTCACTATGAGTTGCAAGTGACTCAACAGCCCATGACAACAACAACAATGCCTTGAGTGTAGTTTGGACTTATTCTTCCAATATCATCATTTTTGATCATACATAAACTCTTGAAATGGTTGAATGTTGATCAGCTCTTTTTTGTGCAATGACTGTGTATTCCTTCCATATTCTTTTGATGCTTACAATTCAGTATTGTACTTTGTGGTTTACTCTTTTCTTCAATTGCTTCAGCTTAAGAAATGCTGAGCATGTTTCTACCGTTTTGCTTTTCTAACTCCAGGTCTTCTCACAGTTTCTTATGGATTGAATTGTGTCCCCTCAAAATATTTGTTATAAATCCTTTCTTATGTCTGCCTATACCTGTGATTACAATCCCATTTGAGAATGGGTGAGAATGTGAGGCTTTATTCATGATATTTGATTAGTGTAGGGTGTATCTTGATTAAATCTCTTTTAAAATATAAAAAAGATTTAGAAAGCAAGGAGAAACAGAAGCAAAGAGAACTGATGTCAAGCCCTATGAATACCTACAAAGAACCAGGATATAAGCTAAGAGACAAGAATCTTTCCACAGAGCTGGTAGAGAAAGACTTCCTCTGGTTCAGAGCACCAACTTTCAAAATGTGAGAAAGTAAATTTTTGGTTAATGTCATCCACTCCTGGTATATCTGTTACAGCATCACTAGATAACTTAGACAAAAACTTTATCTTTTCTTCATCAGCTGGCTTTGAAATTTTCTGTTCAGTGCTTTTATACCATGACTTCTTCCTTGACTTCTGCTACTTTGTGTCAGAACAAGTTTCAGAGTCTCCTCTGATATCCACTATGATCTTATCTTTGTCTTTTAATTAGTGACATTTTGCTTTCTTCTTGTGTAATAGCGTAATGTCCTTGATGTCATCCCACAACTCATCCGGTCTTTGGCCATTAGTGTTCAATTTGTCAAATCTATTCCTGAGATAGTGTCTAAATTCAGGTGACAAACACTCATATACTTTGGCTTTCTTGGACTTGTTTTAATTTTCTTAAGCTTCAACTTGAACTTGCATATGAGCAATTGATGGATTCTTTCACAACTAGACCTTGACCTTTTTTCTGACTGGTAATATTGAGCTGCTCCTCTCCACAAATTCAGTCAATTTCATTTCTGTGCAGTCCATCTGGCAACTGTATATATGGTTTCCATTTATTTTGTTGAAAAAAGGTATTTCCAGTGAATAGTTGGTTGGTCTTGCAAAATTCTATCACTTTAGCACTGTCATTATTTTCCAACTATTAATCCTTCTTCTTTGTTCCAACTTTTTTCATTACAATCACCAGTTATTACCAATGTACCTCAACTGCATGCTTTATCAGTTTTATACTTTGGAATTTTCTTCTATTTCTGAATCTTTGGCACATTGGTGTATAAATTTGATTAGTTGTATTGACTAGTCTTTCTTGTAGGTATGTAGACATTAATCCTGTAACTGATAGTGTTGTACTTTAGGATAGATCTTGAGATGTTCTTTTTGACAATGAATGTGACACTATTCTTCAATTTGTTGTTTCCATTGTAATAATTCTTATAGTTTATAAAAATTGTCAATACAAAAAAATGGCAAAACCAGCCCATTTCAGTTCATGAATGCCTAGTGTATTGATCCTCAGATATTCTATTTCATTTTGTCTATTTTCAATTTTCTAGATTCACACTTAGTACATGTTCTTATTACTAGTAGATGTTTGCAGGTGTGGGTTTTTTTATAATTTTGAATCATGCCACACAAAAAAAATGAAGGTTCTCAAAGCTTTACTCTATCCACAACATTAATTTTAACTCTACTTTGATGATGCATCTCTTCTTAGTTACATTGTTTTGAGTGCCTTTCAACCACTGCACCAACTTCTAGTACTATATCAGACAATATAGTTATTTGTTGTTCAGTTCTTAATGCTGTGTTTGTTGGGTTTGTTGTTGTTATCAACATATGCATGGTTTCTAAACACAGTGACTATGGCAATGCAGTCAGGTATGTCTGAGATGATAAAATTGGTTCAAGATAGGGCAAGGTTCAGAGCCCTTATTGCAATAAGTTGTAATCAACTAGATGACACATAACAACAACTAAGTTGTTTATTAGGAGCTCTGATAACTTAGTGGTAAGGACTTGAGATACCAAGCCAAAGATGTTGTTGTTGTTGTTCTGTGCCATTGAGTCGTTTACGACTCATAGCGACCCTATGCACAACAGCCCTAAACCCTGCTCTATCCTGCGCCAGCCAACCGCACCGCCTCTGACACACCCATCCCGATTACCCCAGTCACAC
>NW_006399843.1:9320401-9341413 GCF_000299155.1 Elephantulus edwardii | reverse complement strand
TGCTGGTACCAAGAGTGTTGACTGTGGAGCCGAGCAAACTGAAGCTGTGAACACTCTCAATCTCTTCGTCATCCATCCTGACGCTGCTAATTGGTCCAGTGGCGAAAATCTTTGTCTCCTTGACATTGAGCCTTAGCCAAAGATACATGGTTTAAATCATCCAGCTGCTCTATGGAAGAAAGATAGGCAATCTCCACCTCTGCAAATCCTCTGGTCAGTTATGAGTCAGTTCAGACTCAAAAGTACATACCAACAACAACAGCAACAGCAACAAAGTTATTCATAGCCAGTAAGTTGTCTTTTCATTTATTTATTTATTTATTATAAAGTTGTGAGGTTTTTGTGAAGAAAATATTATCACTTATATAAGGTCCTATTTATTAGTCTTTTGCTGGTTGTACTTTTGTTATTGTATTAGATAATCCGTGCTTAAAAACTATACCCCAAAGTCTTTCTTTTGCATTATCATGTAGGAATTGAATGGTTTTTGTTTTCATATTTGGGTCTTTAATCCATATAGAATTTTTTTGCATGCAGAAATCCAATTTTCCCAAATGTATACTTTACATTAAAAGGAAAAGTACAATTTTTAGAATTCTCTTTTCCTGTTATGTTTGTCATGATTATATATTGAGATGTAATCTTATATATGCTGAATATAATAATTTAAAACTTGTATTTGTAGTTTTCATTTTTCTTTACTTTTTATAGTAATTCATTTTATTGAGCCTTATAAAAGTGCCCATCGAAGCAAAATTTTTAAAAATGGGCCCTTTCCAGATTATTTGTAAAGTCCTCTTCTAGGGTCCAGCTAAGATGATTCTGTCAATATAGTGAACCACATGGTTTTCTGCAAGAGTAGAATGAACAGAATCCTGATGGGTTCATTATGACAAGGAGGTAATAGAACTTTGGGGAAAGATGGTTCCTAAGTATCTCCATCTTCACAAAGCATGTGAACACTATCAATTTTATTATTATTATTTTTACTCACGAAGGTAAAGAATGTGTTTACCAGATCAATATTTGTATATTTACCTAGAGCCCTGGTGGCTTCTAGTTGTTGTTATTAAGACAACATGATCTCTGTTGCAGCATTGTTTCTGATATAGTCTCTTGGGCGAAGGTGAAGGTGAGTCCTTTTGCTATCCCTTTTGTTTATCTTGATGTTTTCAAAGGCTAGGGAATCAACTTAAGAGTAACCACAGGATGACTTATCACAATAAACGCACAAACTCAGTTGTTATAGTCCTAATTTTTACAATTAGCCTCAAGATCATAAGCAGTATTTATAACTTTTATTTTACTACCCATTATGTTTTCTGGTGGCCTAGACTAAGGAGTTGCACTGTCAACCTAAAGCCATGAAGCTTGAATCTACTAACTTTTCCAAGAAAGATGGGCAGTCTCTTCCAAAACAATTTATAGCCACTGGAGCATCAGCTATGAGTTGACTCCAACTCAATAGCACACATAAAAACAATCACTTATTATGCTAATAAGCACCTAAATTTTTTGTGGGTTTTTTGCCTGATAAAATGACCCAACCTTCATTCCTGGAGAATGTGGTCATTATCAAACTTGGCTGAATTATACTTTGATTCCTGGACCCATAACCTGGCTATGAGAGAAACAACTCCATACAAGAGACACCAATTTCACATGAAATCTGCATTCTGTAAGATATTACCCCAGATTTGCCAAGTACTTCTATCTATATGATACCATAACTGGGTTTTAAAAATGCCATTGCATTGTTTAACCAAGTCAGCTGCTTTAAGATGATGGAAAATATGAGAAAACTAGTGAATTTCATTAGCATGAGTTCATTGACATACTTCATTTGTTGTGAAGTGATTTTCTTGGTCAGAGGCAATTATATGTTTAATATTGTTATGGATTTTATTTCATACCCACAAAGGATATAGTGAAGTCTTAACCCTTTTAACTTGTGAGCATGGCCTTGTTTAGATAAACAATCTTCGAAGATGCTATCAGTTATCATGAGGTCATACATGATCATACAGGAGTAGGGAGAATCCTAATCTGATCATAGGGATATTCTTTTAAAAGAACAGAAGAAACACAGAGAACTAGAGAGAGAGGGACAATAACCATATTATTGCATCTATAAGACAAGGTCGCGGGCTTTTTGGCATCTCCAATTACCTGGGAAAATAGGGTGGGTCTGCGGGGTCTGCTGGCTGTCCTGTGAGGTGCCCAACTTCAGCTAGTCAGAGCCGAGCCTCTGTTTTGTCGTGGTACTAGAGATATTGTAGCTGATGTTAGATGGATCTTGGCTGAAAGCAGGGAATACCAGAGGAATGTCTATCTGTGTTTCATTGACTATGCAAAGGCATTTGACTGTGTAGATCATAACAAACTGTGGCTGACTCTGAGAAGAATGGGAATCCCAGAACACTTGATCGTTCTAATGCGAAACTTATACTTGGACCAGGAGGCAGTCATCAGAACAGAGCAAGGGAACACTGCATGGTTCAAAATTGGGAAGGGCGTACGCCAGGGATGCATCCTATCTCCATACCTTTTCAACCTATATGCAGAACAGATTATTCGGGAGGCTGGGCTCTATGAGGAGAAATGAGGGGTCAAGATTGGTGAACGAATTATCAACAATCTGCATTATGCAGATGACACAACCCTGCTTGCTGAAACTGAGGAAGACCTGAAGCGCCTGCTGCAGAGTGTCAAGGACTGCAGCCTACAATATGGATTGAGGCTCAATGTCAAGAAGACAAAGATTCTCACCACTGGACCAATTGGCAGCATCAGGATGGATGGTGAAAAGATTGAGATTGTGCACAGCTTTAGTTTGCTTGGCTCCATAGTCAACAGTCTTGGCACCAGCAGCCAGGAACTTAAAAGGTGCATTGCCACGGGAAAGTCTGCTGTTAGGGACCTCTCCAAAGTGCTGAAGAGCAGTGGTGTTTCTCTTGAGACTAAGGTGCATCTGATACAGGCCATGGTCTTCACAATCACCTGTTATGCATCAGAGAGTTGGACAATGACCAAGGAGAATAGAAGGAGAATTGATGCCTTTGAGCTGTGGTGCTGGAGAAGAGTATTGAGAATACCATGGACTGCTAGGAAAACAAACAGATTTGTCCTGCAAAGGGTTAAACCGGGTGGCTCCTTGGAGGCAAGGATTCTGAGGCTCCGTCTAACTTACTTTGGACATGTTGTGAGGAGAGACCAGTCCTTAGAGAGGGACATCATGCTTGGGAGGGTGGAGGGACAGTGCAGGAGAGGAAGGCCCTCTATGAGGTGGATTGATTCAGTGACTGGGAAAATTGGGATGGGAGTGTCAGAGACAGTGCGATTGGCACAGGACAGAGCGGAGTTTAGGTCTGTTGTACATAGGGTCGCTATGAGTCGCAGGTGACTCGACGGCACATAACAACAACAACAACATAAGACAAGGAATGTGTCGGGCTATCAGAAACTGAGAAAGACAGGGAAAGATTTTCCTTAGAAACTGTGGAGAGAATATGGCTCCATCAAACCACAGTTTTGAACTACTAATTTCCAGAATTGTGAGAAAGTAAATATTTATAGGTTATATCTACCCATTTTGTAGTACTTTGTTAGGGTAACCATGGAAAATTAATACAATATTATGACAATTTATAAACCATTGCTTAAGTGTATGGCAGAGACACTAAGGGCATGAAAGGCAAATCCATATCTAGAATAAAGGTAGAACAAGATGCTGTTCTTTTTGTTATGTGTTGTTGATTGCCATTGAGTTGAGCATAACTAATAAGTGACTCCATGAACAAAGGGCCTGAAGCCCTTCCACAACCATAGCCATTTATCAAAGTTCACAGAGTTTCCAGAGGCATGTTGTTTAGGAAGTGGATGCCACTCCTGCTTCCTAACCTTTCTTAAACTGGGAGCACCACCAAATGTTGTCCACCATGGGTAACCATGGTGGTAACTTGGCATTTGACACCCCAATGGCACAAGGTTCAGCCTCACAGCAAACCCAGGTTACCTCAGTACTGCATATTGACAGAAAAGTACTATACCACTTAGAAGAATGTTCCTCAAAAATACAATAACAACCAACTTTTAAATACAAAGGTCTTCCCTGAGGTCTTGTTGACTTTAAACATGAGGCTTAAATAAAAAACCACCAATGTAGTATGTTTTTCTTGTTTTGTGCTGTTGAGTCGCCTATGACATACAGTAGCTCTGAACTCTTGCCTGTCCTGAGACAGTCTAATTCTGACACCCCAACTCCCATCACCCCAGTTACTGTATCAATCTATCTCATTTGGGGTCTTCCTCACCTATGCTGTCCCTCCACCTTTCTGAGCATGATGTCCTTCTCCAAGGACCAGTCTCTCTTTTCCATGTGACCAAAGAATGTGAGAAGGAGCTTCAAAATCCTAGCCTTCAGGAGAACCTTGGTTTCACCTTCTCCAAGACAGACTGATTTGTTTTCTTGGCATTTCATGATATGTTCAAGACTCTTCTCCAGCACCACACTTGAGGGCATCTATTCTTCTTCTGTCATCCTTAGTCATTATCCTACTCTCTGAAGCGTAACAAGTAATTGAGAAGACCATGGCCTGGATTAGGTGCACCTTTGTATCTAGACTGATATTGCTTCTTGTTATGGAAGTGGTTTAATCAAATGGCCACTAGGTGAATGGTGTCATACTGGGAAATACTGCTTGTGGATTGAGCATTTAACAGTAGTTGTAGTTAAATAGACCTTGGCCAATAGACATCCATGTTGCTGAGTAATGTACTGTTTACATCCATGCCACTATTGTCACATTATTCATGGATCTCCTGCTCAATGGTAGGAGTGTCTGGAAAAAGAGGCTGACTAATAATATTCTTTTAACAGGTTATCCTTTACACTTGATTATTACAATTTTCTTCTGCTTAAGTCATGTTGTTGGTGTTGTTAGGTGCTATCAAGTCGAGTATGAATTATAGCCACACTTTGAACAAAAGATCTTAAGCCTGTTCTATCCTGTGCCGTCCTCACACTTCCTAACACAGTAGAGCCTATTGTGGCAGTCACTGTGTCAGTCCACCTGGTTGAGAGTCTTCTCTCCTTCTCCAGCCCTCCACCCTTCCTGCCATCATGTCCCTCTCCCAAAGTATGTGAGGCGAAGCCTCATCATTCTTGCTTCCAAAGAGCACTCAGGCTGCCCCTCTCTAAGATATAAATTATTGTTCTTTTGGCCATCCATGAGATGTTCAGTGCTCTTTTCTAACACCACAATTCAAAGACATCAATTCTTCTTCTGTCATCCTTATTCATTGTTCATCTCTCAGATGCATAGTAAGTGATAAGAAAAGACTATGGCCTGAATCAGATGCACCTTACTCCTCATACTAAAATTAGTACTCCTCAATAATTTGGAAAGGTCCCTAACTGCAGATTTTCCCAGTGCAATGTATCTTCTTATTTCCTGACTGCTGGTACCAATGGTGTTAATTGCAGATCCAAGTAAGATGAAGTCGTTGACAGTTTCAATTTCTTCTTCCTCCATTATAATGTTGCTTTATTGTCCCAGTGGTAAGAATCTCTGTTTTTTTTTACATTGAGATGCAATCCATCTGGAAGGCTGCATTCTCTGATCATCTTCAACAAGTGCTTCAAGCCCTCCTCACTTTCAACAAGCAAGGTGTGTCATCTGCTTAACACAGGTTATTGATGCGTCTCCCTCCAATCCTGATGCCACACTCCTCTTCATAGAGTCCAGCTTCTCGGATAATTTGCTCAGAATACAGATTGAATAGGTATGGAGAGAGAATACAACCCTGACGAACTTCCTTCTTAATTTTTAACAATGCAGTGCTCCCCTTCTCTGTTCACACAACTGCTTCCTGGTCCAGGTATAGGTTCCACATGAACACAATCAAGTGCTTTAGGACTCCCATTCTCCTCAATGTCAGCCACAACTTGCTATGACCCACACAGTCAAATGCCTTTGCATAGTCAATAAAACACAAATAGATAGTCTTCTGGTATTCTTTACTTTCCTGTAAGTCAAACTCTTGCCATTAAATCAGAACCAATTTGTAGCTAACCTTCCAGTGGGTCATTGAAGGCTGTAAATTGCACAAGAGGAGATCACTTCTTTTTCTAAGAGCCACTGGTGGATTCAAATGGCCACTAGATGCTGCCTTTGAAGTTAGCAGCACAACTCCCCATAAATAGTATCGGAGCTGTCAGGTCATATTTTAGTGAGTATTAATAGGGCACAAATATCTCCACTTTTCTTGTCTATTCAAAAAGAATAACTACGTACCTCTTCCTCAGATAACCTTGTCACCAACTTTCAAATTGTAATATTTCTACGTCTTTGACTATCGAGTCAAATCCTTAAACACATCCCATGAAATGATAAAGACTGCCTCTATGGTGGTAATTTCTACTATTAACAACACAAGTGCCCAAATAGACTACTAGCCCATGGAAATTATGTCTTTTCAACAGCATCCTTCAAAGGTTGTTTCTGAAAATGACTGTCATACTACAAGTGAAGTGTGTACATTATATAGAACCACCTGTACACAAACCTGACTTTTCTTTTCCTTAGTCAACTGATTATAGGAAACTCCTTATAAGGTCATAGGTGTGGACATAAAGAAAAAAGATAATATAGATGTAGTAAAGGTCATGGACATTTGGGCCACTTCAACTGCGTGTGCCTTCAGAGTCTTTTTTTAGTCCAGTCACAAATAGACCACTTTCATTTGATAACAGTTCTGATGTACATGCCCACATCAAACAGGGATATGAAAATATTGCTTCTACTGGCAAAGAAGACTTAGAATAAAGGGGCTCAAGATCTTCCACTTCATTACAATCTCTCCATATGCTGCAATTCAATTTTAGGATGTTATTTCTTCACAGTACTACCCTAATTGTATCAGAAGACATCTCAAGGGATCAGAAACTCAATTTGCATTGTAATTCAGCTACACAATAGGTGAGATTCTGGTTTTAAGAAGTTTCAACTTCACCATTACAGGAGATAGGAATTTATTTCCATGTTCAATAAAGATGTTGGAGCATTTTAGGCAAAGCAGTGACAAGTATTGATTTACAATTAAATCTATAGATACATAGATAATTCCTTTAGTAATAGTGACTTGTATGAAAAAATTAAAAAAAATATTGTTGTAGTTCACCGATAACTGATGATCGTTTAAATTAGGGTGATAATATTACAAATGCAAGGCAGTGGATTAACATGGAATATAATTTGAAGGTTAAGTCAATAGTCATTGTTGATTGACAGATTATAGAGGTAACAGAAAGAACTAAATAGAGGCTATCTCCTGGGTGACGTTTACCCAACTGAATAGATTGTAGTGACTGAATAGATTGGAAATGTCATGATAATTATTGTTTCAGAGGTTGAAAGAATCTAAAGTTAAGCATGAGGAGTTTGTTTACACAATAAAGTATGGGATGTTTTTGTTATTATGGGCCAGCAAGTCAATTCTGACTCCTCTGTACATTATAGAACAACATAGAATGACCTCAGTGGGTTTCTCAAGCTGTAAGGTTTATGGAAACATATCACCTCATCTTTCTCTTGTAGAGAAGCTAGTAGGTTTAACCGCCATCCTACTAGTTAGCTGCCATGCACTTAACCACTCTTTAGATGTTAAGTAGGCAGTTGAATTCTGCCACTCATTCAGTTCTCCATTTTAAGCATGCTTCTGATCTTATACAGTCCATATTCAAAATTCACTAAATAATCACAAAAAACTAGTCTTCAATGTGGTTAACATAAAGAAAATAATCTTCACAACTGGACCAATAAACATTATGACAAATGGAGAAAATATTAAAGTTGTGAAGGAAAATATATCCTATATTGCAAAAAGAACAATCACATTTGTCATGGATGAAATACAGACAGAGTGCTCCTTTGCGATAAAAATGGTGAAACACTGTCTTACATCCTTGGTCATGTTGTCAAAAGTACTTTGACTAAAACATCATGCTTGAAAAAATAGGTCACTAAAAGAGTGGAAGACCTTCAATGAGATGGCCTGAGAAAGTAGAGTCAAATGCAGTAGAGATTATGAGGATGACATAGGAACAGGCAGGGTTTCTTTCTATTGTCCAAAGGGTCACTATGAATTGGAGTCAACTTGATGTCTCCAAATTACAATTCTCAAAATGCTTTAAAAAATATTGATGATTTTTGCCTGAACCAATTATTCTTTTTAAATCTACAAAATTATCTTTTCTAACTCAATTATTCCTTCTACATTTATTACTTGGACAGCCTGCTGTAAAGAAGAGCCATCATATAATATTGTAATGATGTATCTTTTCCACTAGACTGAATTCCCACAAAACAGGGACTGTGTTTAGTCAGTAGGCAGTTACCCTGCTAACTCTGCCAGTTCAAATCCTCCAGTGGTTCCACAAGATGGACAATCTCCTCCCATGGAATTTATGACCTTCTGAAAACCTGCTAGAAGGTTGACTATGAGTCAGTTATGACTCCAACACAATGAATTTGAGAGTTTTGAACACCAATGTTTTGTGCAAAGTAAATACTCAATGAATATGTATTGGAATTAACTGTACTAAATGCATCTCTCAAATAGGGGGGAAATATTAAATATACTCACCTTTAAAGATTCCTGTGAGGTCACAATGAGGTACTGTAATGTGAGGGAGCCTTGTAACCTGCATTAGGCTTTGAAGAAGTGAGTTGTGATGCTGTTATGGGTTCTCGTTATGTCAGTTTATAACGACACTTGGGCACTGCTATGACTCCTCAGTACAGCAGGAACAGGGAAATCAGTGGAGATGATATGAAAATCATTGTCTAAGGAAAAGGGGATAGCAGCAGCTTCCTGGAGCATTTAGGCTCCTCTCTTCCCTGCCTTTTTGAAGGAAGGGCTGGTGAATGCTCAAAGGTTCCCCCTTCCCGACCTCCCTTTCTACCACACTGTCTCTCCCGCTCCCTCTCCTTTAAAAAAGCAGAAACTTTGCTGCAGCTGTCAGGCTTCTTTCCCTGAAGAATATCTCTAATCGCCCCGTCTGATTGGGTCTCGTTAGCGGGCTGGTGGCATTGATTGTACTCAATCAGCATCCTCCTGCCCAGCTGGGAAAATGTCCCATTTGTTCCCCCATTTTATCTACTCTTCTTTCGACAACTATTTTACAGATTTTCTGGCATTAAAAAAAAAATCAAGCTAAAAGACCAAAATTTTCTTCTGTCTCTGGGTGTGGGACCCTTTGTGATTTTACTTCGCACAAAGCTTTCTTTCTTCCTGGATATTTCTGGTGTTCCCTAAGAAGCTTCTGGGAACATTCAGACCCTCTCCACCCTAACTCTCCTCTGTCAACAACAGTATGTCAAATAACAAGAAAAGCATTTATTTACTGTTGCAACTGACAAAATGCGTTTGCATAAAAGAGCTCTTTTTTTTCTGCATAACAATCTTGTATGACAGCTATTACTATCAATATCCCTATTTTGTTTATGAGACAACTGGGGGGCTGAAATATTAAGAGACTTGTCTATATCTATATCATTGATCTAGGAAGGGAAAGACTGGGGGCAAAAAGATAGGTAATTGACTCCCAGGTGCAAGATTATCCTGATACTCGAAGACGCTCCCTCAGTCCAGGGGGCGGCAGCCTCGGTCATACTGATCTGGGCAAACCATGAGTGACATCTTGACTTCTTGGCATGGCCATCAACGGTTATCCTGTTTAGGAGTAAAAAAGGTAGTTTCTTGGTAGTCTCAAATCTCTCATTTTCTGATTTGATATGATGGTGGAGGGGCTATCTACCTTATTTATCTGTTTGAAAGTACCTGAAGAAATGTATTCCCAAACGAGTCCATTTAGTCCTGGTTGGAGAGAGGGATGTTCAGATCATTAAGAGAGGTCTTCTAGGCAGGTCAGACCTGAGCAGGGTACAGCGAACTCAGGAGTCCTTCCCTGCCTCTAGTATCTGGTACACTACCACTTGATTGACAGGGCACTGGAGTTCACACCTTAAGACCTGAGTTCAACTTACAGTTTTTCTTCCCACTGGCTTTGCCACCTTGGAAAAATTACTTCACAGATGTTTGCCTCTAATAAGTATGATTTTGCATTGGGGGGAGTAAGAGACCACTCTAGGGAGCCGAAGAAACATAATATGCTGTTGTTTTGTACTGTTGTGTTAGAAAGAATCCATAGCTAACCCTCCCTCCAGCAGGTTGTCAGAGGCAGTAAAGTACACAGGAGAAGATTGCCCATCTTGCTTCTGCAAAGCAGTTGGTGGATTTGAACTGCATACCTTTGCACTGGCAATGCAATTCCTTACCACTAAGCCACTATAACTCCCTTTCAGTCTGCCAAGAAAAAAAAATAATAATGAGGAAAATGCAGTGGACACAAAATTTGCTACACCAAGAGTGTATGTAGTGTATATACTGGAGTTATAAATGTTTTACTTGTTGGTGGTGTGCTGTTGAGTTGGAACCTACCCATAGCTGACTCTTCAGCAAGTCTTCAGAAACAGTAAATAGCACGGGAGGAGACTGTCAATCCTTCCACTGAGCAGCTGGTGGATTCGAACTTTTGGAGGTGCAGTGCATCTTTTTACCACTAGGCCATCAGAGTTCTCAAGAAGTAACACACACACACACACACACACACACAATTGCAAAGTTCTGTTAAAATAGGAAAAAAACCAACCTCCCTTGAGTACTTTGGTGCTTTAAGTCTAGATATTTCTATCTGATTGATAAACAACATACTTTCTCATACACCAACTTATTTGCCCATGTTTCTACTTAGAGTATATTGAATAATTTGTTTCAGGTTTTCACTATTATCTTAGTTATCTGCTACTGCTATAATAAGAATACCACAAGTGGGTTTATTCTCTCACAGTTTAGGAGTTGAAACGTCTTAACCCAGGTGCTGGGGGAGGCTCTCTAGGTGGAAGGCTGTTTCTCTGGTGGGTCTGAAGAAGGTCATTGTCTCTTTTCAATATCTGTGAGTTTGGCATTCCTTGGAAATCTCCGAATGTCTTTGCATCAGTCTTCCTCTGGGTCTAGGAGGGTCTCAGTGCAGGGACTCCTGGTTGAAAGATATAATCCAGGTTCTTCTTTCTTTAGTTGCAAGTCCTTCTATCTCTGCTAGCTTCTGTAATCTCCAAACAAATTAATTCAAAATACAACCTAATTCCGTAGATTGTATCTTGGCTCATTAACATAACTGCCTCTAATCCTACCTCATTAACATCACAGAGTTAGGATTTACAATGCATAGGATAATTATATAAGATTACAAAAGTAGGAAAATTTTAATACTGAGAATCATGGACTTGGTAAATTGATATGTATTTTGGGGAGACACAATCTCATTCATTACAATCCACTTTTTTTGTTGCCTGATATTTTTGTTGCAGTCAGTTGTGACTTCTTTCCTTATCATTATGGTCGTTTGAAAATAATATCAAAGTAGGATTTTTCTCAGTTCTCCTCAGTAAATTCTGTACTTTTTAGTTATGATCATAACTATCACCACGAAAAGTAGAATCTGTTCCTATTGCTCATGAGCAATGAGGTTCAGCTCCCTTACTAGTTAGGAGGGAATGATAATATATCCCATGAGGCTGTTAGGAATTAGTGACATAATGGGTGTAAAAGGGGCATTTTAAAGAAACAAAAATACTATCAGATTTAAGAGTTTATCCTTTTTATATGTATTTCCCCATACTTGATATTTCATAATTGTCTAGTGTGCTTACATAAATGTGTAGTTAAGAGTCCTGCTCAGCGACTGGACAGTGGTTGCAAGGTGCTGTTGAGTCAGCTCTGACTCACAGGACATTATGAACAGCAGACTTAGTATTATGTATTTCATTTTGCTTGTAATAAATCAGAAACTTAATACATATTGGATCATAAAATGGATAGAGATACTGGTGGATGAATGGATGAGTGAATATGTGGTTGGGTGAGAGGATGAGTAAATGGATAAATAGGTGGATAATGGATAAATGAATAAAAGGTAGGTCCTCGAGGATTAAAAGGGAAGATAATTGAGTTGAAAACAAGATACAGGAGTTTAACAATAATTACTTAAACTTGCGTCCTTCAACCCTCACTTTCACCAGTGAGATAGTTTTTATTATCCTCATTGTACATATGAAGAAATGGCAACTCAGAAAACCCCCCAACTAGTAAATGACAGAGATGAAATTTAAGTCAGGTCCATTACCAAAGCTCAGGCTCTTTCCACCATACCTACATCATCTCAGTAATACCAACTTCCTACCCTAAATATTTCCGTGCCTGTTAGACTTGGTGGCTAATATGGTTTGAGTTGAACTTCTGTTCTTGTTAGGTGTTGTCAAGTCAAGTTTGACTCATAGCAACCTTTACTTCTACTGGTGTCCAAATTGTCTATGCTCAGAGTTCTGTAGAAGGAATGCATGTGTGGTGTGGAGATTTTGAGTACATCCTGTTGCTGACATCAATGGCTATCTGCTATTTCAGTAGCCAGAAACATTTCATATTTCTTCCTGAGTGAATCTACTGTTCTAAGCAACCATGTATTCAGATGAGTTTCATAATGGGTCAGATCCATTATTTCCTTCCCATAATACTGTAAAAATCATCTATATTTCAGGCCTTGAAATTGAATATATTTTGAATATATATTGAAAAATCATATATATTTCAGGTTTTGAAGGGGACGTTGAGTGGGTCTATGTTACTTGGTTGGTGCTGGTTGGGACTCACACAAGAGACTTCATTCTTGAAAGTACAGAAGGCAAAGCAAGTGTTGTTGTTGTTGTTGTTGTTGTTATGTGCCGTCGAGTCGTTTCAGACTCATAGCGACCCTATGCACAACAGCCCTAAACCCTGCTCTATCCTGCGCCAACCGCACCGCCTCTGACACACCCATCCCGATTACCCCAGTCACCGAATCAATCCATCTCATAGAGGGTCTTCCCCTCCTGTGCTGTCCCTCCACCCTCCCAAGCATGATGTCCCTCTCCAAGGACCCGTCCCTCCTGGCAACATGTCCGAAGTATGTCAGACGAAACCCCAGAATCCTTGCCTCCAAGGAGTAGCTTGGTTTAATCCTCTCCAAGACAAATCCGTTTGTTTTCCTGGCAGTCCAGGGTACATTCAGTACCCTTCTCCAGCACCACAGCTCAAAAACACCCACTCTCCTTCTGTCCTCCCTAGTCATTGTCCAACTCTCTGATGCATAACAAGCGATTGCAAAGACCATGGCCTGTATCAGGCGCACCTTAGTCTCCAGAGAGACACTGTTGCTCCTGAGTACTTTAGAGAGGTCCCTAAGAGCAGACTTTCCCATCGCGATACGCTTTTTGATTTCCTGACTGCTGGTGCCAAGAGTGTTGACTGTGGAGCCAAGCAAACTGAAGCTGTGAACAATCTCAATCTCTTCGTCATCCATCCTGACGCTGCCAACTGGTCCAGTGGTGAGAATCTTTGTCTTCTTGACATTGAGCCTCAGTCCATACTGAAGGCTGCAGTCCTTGACCCTTCGCAGCAAGTGCATGAGGTCCTCCTAAGTTTCAGCAAGCAGGGTTGTGTCATCTGCATAACGGAGATTGTTAATAGACCTTCCACCAATCCTGATGCCACAATTCTCCTCATAGAGCCCAGCCTCTCAGATAATCTGCTCTGCATACATGCTGAAAAGGTATGGAGACAGGATGCATCCCTGGCGTACACCCTTCCCAATTTTGAACCATGCAATGTTACCCTGCTCTGTTCTGACTACTGCCTCTTGGTCCAAGTATAGGTTTCATATTAGCACAATTAAATGTTCTGGGATTCCCATTCTTCTCAGAGTCAGCCACAGTTTGTTATGATCCACACAGTCAAATGTCTTTGCATAATCAATGAAACACAGATAGACATTCTTCTGGTATTCTCTGCTTTCAGCCAAGATCCATCTAACATCAGCAACAATATACCTAGTACCACGACCCTTTCTAAACCCAGCCTGGACTTCCGGCAGTTCTCTGCTGATGTGCTGTTCTAATCGTTTTTGGATGATCTTCAGCAGAATCTTGCTTGCATGTGAAATCAATGACATTGTTCTGTAGTTTCCACACTCAGTTGGGTCACCTTTCTTTGGAATGGGAACAAATATAGATCTCTTCCTGTCAGTTGGCCAAGTGGTTGTTCTCCAGATTTCTTGGCACAACTTGGTGAGCACATCTAGGGCAACATCTGTTATCTGAAATACTTCAATTGGTATACCATCTATTCCTGGGGCCTTATTTTTTGCTATTTCCTTCAAAGCAGCTTGAACTTCTTCCTTCATCACCATAGGCTCTTGCTCATATGTTATTTCTTTAAATTCCTCTGTATCTGCCAATTCCTTTCTATATAATGACTCAGTATATTCTTTCCATCTTCTTTTAATACTTCCTGGATCATTTAATATTCTGCCCAAAGCATCCTTGATTACAGCAACTCTAGGTTTGCATCTGTTCTTCAGTTCCTTGAGCTTAACAAATGCTGAGCGAGTCCGGCCCTTTTGATTTTCTGACTCTAGCTCCTCGCAAATTTCATTGTAGTATTTTGCTTTGCCATTCCGAGCAGCCTTTTGGAATCTTCTGTTCAGCTCTTTAGTATCTTGAATTCTTCCTTGTGCTTTGGCTTCTCTACGCTCCAGTGCAATCTTCAGAGTTTCTTCTGACATCCATTTTGGTCTTTTCTTCCTCTTCTGTCTTTGTAATGACTGTTTACACTCTTCCTGAATGATATCTTTGACATCCTCCCACAACTCATCTGGTCTTCGCTCATTAGTGTTCAAGTGTAGAAGAGCAAAATTCCTTGTCAACATTCATTTGAGTTTCTGGATACATCCTTCTAAATCACACAAACCGACCCATTTTCTGTTTTGCTTACACTCACTTGAATTGAGAATTCTGTCACTTACAACCTAAGATCCTTGATGAATGTGTTGTTGTTGTTCTACCCTGTAATTCATTTTCCCATCGTATGTTCCTTCTACTTTATTCTTGGACCTATTTCTGTGGCTGGTAGTACTTTTGCTTATGCTCACTTATTAGTTATCGACTGCTTCAGTATACAGCATTTCCCACTTATGACCATTGTACACCATGGGCTGCTCGAGTGGGTGAAGATTTTGTGCATTAATTACATACACCTGTCAGTAACAAACAATAAGATGCTGAGAGTAAGACCGGCTGTGATGGTTAAGGCTTTATGTCAACTTACCTGGGCAGTGATTTTCAGTGGCTTGATGGATCAGTTGACCCTCATAAGGTTTTCATGAGTTATATGTGACTCGAAGGCACCTAAAAATGACAACAATAATGTAATCTTCCACCACTTTGTGATCTGATATGTTCATCCTCCATTTTTATATAAACTAATTTTCTCCATTTTCATATAAGTTTGTCTTTGGAACCTAACCATGTCAGCAAGTGATGGGTGGGTATAGATCTTTAGATCTTTATTGCTACCAGATCAGGAACCCTCAGAAGATATGTGCCATATCTCTATATCTATTGGTCTCTGATACAATGCCCACCCCGGAAATTTTTCCATATCCAGGAATTTGTCTTGCTTTCCTGTGGCACATATAAAGTACTTGCTGTGTACCTAGCTTACTACCCAACTCTCAGTTGCCATAACTGTGGTGGCGTACTCAATGCTGCGATGCTGGAAGTGGCACCACCATTATTTCAAATGCCAGCAATGGACAGCATTGACCGGAGCTTCCAGACCAAGAAAGGCTAGAAAGAATGTTTTGACAACCTCGTTCTGAAGATTAGCAGATTACAGTTTTACATGTGAAAACAGAATATTGTCTGATAGAGTGGTGGAAAGCGAACTCTTTAGATTGGAAGACTCTCAGAATACACAGTGACTGCAACTTCAATTTGTGTTGGCTCATTCAAGCAAATCAAAGATTTTGAAGAGGGTGCAGTACTGAGCCAAGTTTTGTTCTGTCATATGTGGAGCCTACATGAGTTACAGCCAACGGCAACAGAAACATGTACCTAGAACCTAGGTCACTTCACAGAGATAACGCGTTGGTTCCATTTAACCTCAGAGGTCTCTCAGAACAGGTTCTGTTTCATGATCTACCACCCTCATTCCCTCTTTCTTCTTTTGGAAAGTACAGCAAGTTCCCCTCAAGCCATTCAGCAAACACATAGTCAGAATATGATGCGTATACTTTGAATCTTTGTTTTAAAAATCTTGCTAAATTTCCTGTTTAAAAATGTTTTGTTCACATAGTGATAAGAGGTCTTTTAGAAATCAGTTCTGAGGAGTACTCTTCCTAAGGCAGGTTGTATTCAAAGCAGTGTGGAGAGCGAGCTGGTTGCCAGGGGCAACACTAACTTCTAAGGGGGAATCACTGTGTGTGGATATAAAACAAAGGCCCTGGAGACCCTGCAGGAGTGGGGTCCTCTCACATAAGATTCAATGAAATGGAAAGTGGCTGAGAAGCCTCTAGACTGCTCATTGACCTCTTTAGGTAACGACTAGGCTGCTAGAACCATTTGCATGGGGAAAGAAATCATAACCAAAGCATGCATGTGACAATTTTCTTCTCTGCAGACACACTGCCAGGAAGACACAAAGCCTCTACTGACCATGGTCATCTTCTTATGGGGCTCCATTCCCTGGTGTGAGGAAGCTGAGAGTGAAGCCAGGGGTGTTGCATCTCTGGTTATTTATTTCTGTGACATTCATTTCCTTATTTGATTCATTAAATAATTATATAAAAATTATCTCTTTTGTCTTGCTGTACAGTTTTGTGAGTTTTAACACACACTTAGATTGATACTACCATCACAGGCAGAATCTAGGAGAAGTTTCACCATCTCTCAAATTCCCTTTATCATAGCTATACTTCTAATACCTGGAAACCACTGTTCTATCCTTTATAATGACAATTTTGTCTTTTAAAGAATATTAAATAAATGCAGAATATTAAACTCAAGCAGGATATAATAATTCAACTCTTGCTTCTTTAGTTCTGCATACAGCCTTTGAAAATTTATCCAGATGGATGTGTGTATGGACAGTTTCTCTTTATTGCTGAGTAGTACTCCATACATAATATGGATGTGATTAAGTTATTGTTGTCCAGTGTCTCTGAATCAGTTACATCTTATAGCAAACTTATGAACAGATCTGCACTTTGCCTTATCCTGTTCTATCTCCATCATTTCTGATATACTCAAGCCACTCTTTCAATCCATATGGATAGTCTTCCTCTCTTTTTCTGATCTTTTACCTTTATCAATATGTCTTTTTCCAAGGACTAGTCCCTCCTGACAACATGCCCAAGTTTGTGAGATGAAGATTCATCATCTTTCCCTTTAAAAAGCACCCTGGTTGCACTTCCTCCAACAGACATTTATTTATTCTTTTGGAAGTCTATGGTATTTTCAGTTCCTTTTACCAACACTACAATTCAAAGGCATCAACTCTTCTTTGGTCTTCCTCATCCATTGTCAAAGTTTTAGATGTTTATGAAGCAATTGAAAATGTCATGGCTTGAGTCAGGTGCACCTTAGTCTTCAAATTGATATTGTTGCTCTTTAGCACTTTGGAAAAGTCCCTGGTAGCAGATTGTCCCAATACAACAATGTCTTTCGATTTCTTGACTGCTGCTATGGTGAGTGTTGATTTGGATTCAAGCAAGTATAAGGAAATTGTTGACAACTTCAACCTTTTTCCCATCTGCCATAATGTTGCCCTAGTGGCCCAGTAGTAAATTTTTTTATTTTCTTGATCTCGAGAAAGAATCATATTTAAGGATGTATGTAATCTTTGATTTTCTGCAGCAAGTGCTTCAATTCTTCTTCACTTTCAGCAAGGTTGTATCATCTGCATAATGCAGGTTGCTGATGAATCTTCCTCCAATTCTAATGCCACATTATTCTTCATAGAGTCCAGATTCCTAAACTGTTTGCTCAGCATACAGATTAAATAGGTACATGTTTCATTGTCTGAAATTGATCAAACATGCAATCAAGATGCATTAAAAAAAATTCGTGACTAGAATGCAAAAGTTTGAAACAAAGGACAGACAGTTGAATAATATAGCCTTGGAAATAAAGATCTATTGTTAGGTATTATCAAATAAAGTATGAATCACAGTGACCCTATGAACAGCCAACCTGAAACCTGCCCTATCCTGTGCCGTCCTTATCATCTCCAACACTTTAGAACTCACTGATGAGGTCACCATGTCAATTCATCTTGTTGGGGGGTCTTCATTTCCTGTGCTGATCCTCCATCTTTCCAACCACTCCTTTCCAAAGAATATTCTCTTTTAGATATGTAATTCAAAGTGTGAGAGAGAAAGCTTTGACATCGTTGCCTCCAGAGAGCCTTCTGGCTGTACTCTTTCTGAAACAGAACTCTGTACTTTTGGAAGTCCATGGGCTATTAAGCTATATCCTCAAGCATCACAACTCAAAGGCATCAATTCTTCTTCTGTCTTCTTTATTCACTGTACAGCTTTTTACTGTTTAGCAGATGACTGAGAAGACCATGGCCTGACTTAGGCAAAACTTAGTCTACAAACTGACATCATTGCTTCAGGAGACACAATGCACTGAGTAGGTCTATAGTCAGGGAAACAAAGACTAGTAGGTTGGTAAATATGGCCTTGGTGATTCTTTCCAAAGAAATGACAGAATTCTTAGTTGTTGTTAAGTGTGTCAAGTATAACTCATTGTCAGCTTATGAACACAGATCTGGATCCTGTTCTGTACTGTGTTGTTCCTGAGACCATTGCTACAGTCACTGTACAAATTCATCTCAATGAAAGTCTTCCTCTCCTTTGTTGACCCTCCACCTTTCCAAGCATGATGTCAATTTTTAAGCAATACTCTAGCTTAACAACGCTCCCAAAATATGTGAGATGAAATTTCACCATCCTTGTCTGTAAGGAGCATTGTGGGTGCTCTTTTTCCAAGACATACTTGTTTGTTCTTTTGGAAGACCATGGGAAATTCAATATTTGTCTTCAACACCACAACTCATTAGAATAATTCTAAATGTTATATCCATAGAGTTTTCCATAAAGTCTGAAGTATGAATCTAGAAAAATTGAAAATTATAAAAATGAAATGGAATGGATAAAGTTTGACATCCTAAATATTAGTGAGCTGAGATGTACTGATAGTAGACATTTTTAATCAGATAATCACATGATCTATTATCCTGGAAATGATAAATTAATGATGAATGATGTGGTGTTCAGTGTCAAAAATTATTTCAAGATCTAAGCTCAAGTACAATACTGTTTGTAATATGACACTACCCATATGCATACAAATAAGACCTGTTAATACAACAATTATTCATATGTATCTACCAAACATGAAAACCAAAGATGAAGAAATTAGGGATTTCTACTAATTTTTGCAAGGACAATAGTCTTTAACATAGATTGCATTTCAACATCAAGAAAACGAAGATTCTTACTGCTGGGCAAATTGGCAGTAGTATCATGATGGATGGAGAAAAGATTGAGTTTGCTAAGAAGTTCATCTTGCTCTCTTTAGGAAAGTCTGCTGTCAAGGACTTGTCCAAAGCAATGATACAAGTTTAGAGTCTAAGATGTACCTGATCCAGGTCACAGTCTTTGCAATCACTTGCTACACATCAGAGAGCTGGGAAATTGCTAAGAATGAGAGAGAAACAAACAATGTCTTTGAGTTGTGGTTCTGGAGAAAAGTATTGAACATACCATGGACTACCAAGAAAACAAACAAGTTTGTCCTGGAAAGGGTGAAACCAGGTTGTTTCTTGGAGGCAAGGATTTTGAAACTCCATCTCACATACTTTGGACATGTTGCCCAAAGGAGCCAGTACTTGGTGAAGGACATCATCGTTAGAAAGGTTGAGGGTCAGTGCAGGAAAGGAAAACCTTGAATGAGATGGATTGACACTGTGACTATGGCAATGGGAGCGGGTGCATCAGAGATAATGAGATTGGCTCAGAATAGGACAGGGTTCAGGGTTATTGTTCACATGGTTGCTATGAGTCATAGTCAACTTGACAACACATTAAAAAAGACCTAAGTTTTGCACTCTGAAATTTATCAAGCAGTCAAGATGCATTAATAGTAATTTGTGACTAGAATGAAAACGTTGACAACAAAGGATTGGTAGTTGGAAAATATGGCCTTGGTGACAGAAATGAGGCTGGAGGTTCAATTAAATTTGTAAAAGGAATAATTTTGCAATTGCAAATACTTTAAAAAACCCAAAATATAAATGGTGACTATACACATGGACTTCACCTGGTAGACATGGAAATAAAATAGATTACATCTCTGGAAAGAGTTTATGGAGAAGCTGAACATCAGCAGTCAAACCAAGAGTAGGGTCTGACTGTGGAACAGATCATCAATTACTCATGTCCAAGTAAAAATTGAACTGAGGAAAATGAAAACAAGTCCAAGAGAATAAAAATATGGCCTTGGGTCTATACTAACTGAATTGAAAAACCATCTCAAGAATGGATTTAATGCATTAAACACTAATGACTGAAGATCAGATAAGCTGTGAAAACATAAAGGACATCACCCTTGAAGAAGCCAAAAGGTTATTACAAAGACAGAAAAGAAAGACAAGATCAAAATGGACGTCAGAAGAAACTCTGAAGCTTGAAAATTATTCTAGTATTTATTAAGTTGAGCTCTAGTTTCATTTTGGAGCTCCAATCTCCCTACATCCTTACCAATACTTGTTTTCTGACTTTTATTAGCCATCACGATGGTATCTCACTGTGGTTTTGATATTTTTTTTCCAGATTACCAATGACATTAAACATCTTTTCTTGAGCCTGTTGGCTAATTTTTTAACATCTTCCTTGAAAAAGTGTCTGTTAATATGAATTGTTGTTGTTATGTGCCGTTGAGCTGCCTACGACTCATAGTGACCCTATGTACAAAAGCCCTAAATCCTGCTCTATCCTGTGCCAATCTCATT
>NW_006399843.1:9319012-9320301 GCF_000299155.1 Elephantulus edwardii | reverse complement strand
AGTCACTGAATCAATCCATCTCATCAAGGGTCTTCTTCCCTTTCTCTGTCCCTCCACCCTTCCCAAGCATGATATTCCTCTCCAAGACTGATCCCACCTTGCAACATGTCTGAAGTATGTTAGACGAAGCTTCAGAATCCTTGCCTCTAAGGAGTAGCCTGGTCTCACCCTCTCTAGGAGGAGCCATTTGTTCTCCTAGCAGTCCATAGTATATTCAATACTCTTTTCCAGCACCACAACTCAAAGGCATCAATTCTCCTTTTATTGTCCCTAGTCTTGTCTACCTTTCTGCTGCACAGCAAGTAATTACAAAGAATATGACCTAGATCAGGTGCATCCTAGTCTCTAGACTTACATCATTGCTCTTCAGCACTTTGGAAAGGTCTCTGATAGCAGACTTTCTCAATGCAATCCATCTTTCAATTTTCTGGCTGCTGGTACCAAGAGTGTTGATTGTGGACCCAAGCAAACTAAAGCTGTTTACAATCTCAGTCTCTTCACCATCCATCATGATGCTGCCAATCAGCCCAGTGGTGAGAATCTTTGTTTTCTTGATATTGAGTTTCAATCCATATTGAAGGCTGCAGTCCTTGACCTTCTGCAGCAAGTGTTTCAGGTCCTCCTTAGTTTCAGCAAGCATGATTGTGCCATCTGCATAATGCAGATTGTTGATGAGTCTTCCTCCAGCCCAGCCTCCCAGATAATCTGTTCTGCATATAGATTGGCACACACTCTTCCTATTTTTGAACCATGCAGTGCTTCCTTGCTCTATTCTGACAACTGCCTCCAGGTCCAAGTGTAGGTGTGTACATTATTTGCAAATATATTCTCCAGGAGAGTATGCTAGTATCTGGATGGTAACACTGCTTGTTTCATTAACCTTATGAGAACTGTGAAGGGTGAGGCAGCATCTGGAGACCAGGCTGAGATAGTTTATGTAGGGGTATGGAGTAGACAGTACTGCAACAGAGCTCTCTCACTTGAAAAGAAAGCATCTTTCTCATTCTCTCCTGTGCTTTATTCCATGTGGAGGGAACTCTATTAGTAGATCTTTAGGCTTCACTCTGTTCTTTATTGTGCTGTTGAAGGAAAGGACAGAAGGTTCATATGTGATTTGGAAAGGATATTCTCGAAATTCTTTGCTTAATTCTTTCTAGTTTCTTTCCTCATTTAAAAGTCAAACTAATTACTGAGAACCATGAATGTAGGAAAATTAGAAATTGTTAAGAAAGAAATGGAACGCATAAATATTGACATACTAGGCATTGGTGAGATGAGATGGACTGGCA
>NW_006399843.1:9314436-9316717 GCF_000299155.1 Elephantulus edwardii | reverse complement strand
CTCCTTGGAGGCAAGGATTCTAGGACTTTGTCTGACATACTTTGGACATGTTGTAAGGAGGAACAGGTCCTTGGAGAGGGACATCATGCTTGGTAGGGTGGAGGGACAGCGCAGGAGGGGAAGACCCTCTATGAGGTGGATTGATTAAGTGACGGGGGTAATCGGGATCGGTGTGTCAGAGGCAATGCGATTGGCACAGGATAGAGCAGGGTTTAGGGCTGTTGTTGTACAAAGGGTTGCTATGAGTCGCAAACGACTCAACGGCACCTAACAACAACAATTACTGAAGGGTCCAAGTTGAATTCTGCCATCTAAGGCACCACTTATACTTACACAGCCCTTCAGTATCACCACTCCCCTGTACAGAAGCCTGCCAGTCTATGTTGCAGGGATTGGTGTGTTTCAGGATGATTAATGCTGGTGCCTATATACCCATTTCCTCTCATACTCGGCCTTGTCCACCACCTTATCCTTTATTAGAAATTACAATAATTTCAGTCTCTTGTCTATTTTTGTCTTTGTTTTTTATTTTTCTTACTTTCCTCAAAACATGGAGGGAGACAGTGGTGGTGATAAAAGTAGAAAGAACAAAGGACCTTTTTTTTTTTTACTGCCTGTTTCTTCTTTTCAAGCCTGATTCTAAATTCACCTATTTTAGGTAGCTTCTTTAGGTTAGTTGTAAAATTTTGAACCAGGACGTTACAGAATGATAGAGCATTACTGTTGAAAGGGACCTTAAAGGGAATCTAATATGACTTCTCACCAGAGAGTCTTGCAACTTGGATGGAGCAGAGGAGCATTGGACTTAGAGTAAGAAGACCTGTTGTGTAGTTTTGTAAAGAGTCTCACCTTCTTTGAGTATCAATTTCCTCCCTGGTTAAGTGGAGTTAATACATTTTGTCTCTCAGTGTTGAACATGGTGAGGACTGAATGAAATAGTACAGAAGGGTACTTGATCAGTTCTGAAGCCTCATGTGAATAGAATTGATTGTTAATGGAGGCAGGATTGGAAACAAAATCAAAGTCTTAGGAGAACTCAGAAGAGTTCAACTCAGGGAGACTGGAGTCTTTCTAGGACTTAGAGGAATGGAAATAGTTAACACAAAGACATATAAGATTACTTAGGACCCTAGATCTCTCACTTGCTCAATCTGTGTGTCTGGAGTAAAGGTGTCTGGAAACTTGTCCACATAGGAACTGCTCCCAACCTCTGCTAGGTGCATGCCTGAAGAAGATAGCCAGTAGGTGGAACCCCAAATTATACAGTGTAAAGAAGTCTCAGACCTGGAAATAAGAGGCCAGAGAATGCTGCAGCCCTATCAAGGCAGAAGTGTTGCCTGGTTTTGGACCCAGGACCCCATGCTAAGGGACTCAGAGAAATCTCTACCTTGAGACATTCCTCCCCAGGCAGAAATCAGGTCAGTTTGAAATCACTGAATTCCATCTAATCCCTCTTCACACAAAATCATTCCTTCTTCATCCTCAAGCCTGTAGGAACTGATGTGAAACTCAGTACTCTCAATGCTATCATTCCCTTTACCCCTGCCAATCACCCCTTTATCTTTGCACACTTCACTATGGTCCCCTTATGACCCAGGCATGCCTCGAGTTCTTATAAAGTCTGAATATGACTGTTGCTATGGAAATATATAACAGGAGCAAGACCAACACCAACGTACTTTTCTAGTCCTCAGTTTCCCCTTTCTTAAACAGAAACAACACTTAACAAAATCCCCAGTGTCTTGGCTTATTAGTAGCACTGTTAGTTTTTCTGACTTATTTGTACCTGGTACTATAGTGAGCAATCGAGCTACCACTCCCCAGGAGTGTGTGTGTGTGTGTGTGTGTGTGTGTGTGTGTGTGTGTGTATGTGTACTTGTATATATAGGTGACTGTGGCTCACATCAAACAAACTTGTTTTCTAAAAACCTGGGCTTCCACTAACAATAAATTAGAGCGTGATTATTCCCATTATAAAAGGATTCATGTTGGGATTCCCCTAGCGTGTTTATAATGTGAATCAATTTGCACCATATTCAGCAACCGTCTATTGTGTGAAGGGAGGCTATCTCTGTGTAAACAAGAGCATGTGTAGGCAATATTTTGAGCATCATGGAAGGAGAGAATTAGAGATACTGAAGAGGTTTTCACGGATGGTAACAATGAGTAATGCCAGTGCCTGGGAACAAAGGTGACTGTGAAGCACAATTTCCTTAGCCTCAGAAATGCTGCAACGCCACAAGTAGCTGAGGAAGAAGTCCAGTTCCCGCTTCCACATCCG
>NW_006399843.1:9271242-9314332 GCF_000299155.1 Elephantulus edwardii | reverse complement strand
GGTCAGCACGGCTGGGAGTCAGAGGCTCTGGCTTTGATGTCAGATTTAGCAAGGAGAGATGAAGATTTTTTGGCAATTGGATTTCTTTCCCTTGAGATCATTGGTCTTGGGGTGCCTGAGCTGAAGCTCGGGGTGGATTTTTAAAGATGAAATTTCTAGGGATGCTAGAGGCTCTGGAAAAGTCCTTGGCCTGCACTCAACACAACTCATTGCTGTTCCTTTTCTACCTTCTTCTCACACAAGTCCTTTTCCCCTTAGTGTTGGTTTAGGATTCGATTCTCAGGGAGGTTTTTATCCACGGCCATTTTTTTTTTGTTTCTTGTAGGATTTTGCTGAGTCACCTGAGCAGATGAGAATTCCCTCCAGAAGGAACACTCTCCCTAAACACATTTTTCCTAGTTTTCTGGTTTTCATTAGCATTCACTAAATGCCTTTGGTTTGTGGTGTTGAAGCAGAGCACTGAATATCCCATGTTTGGCTAAAAGAACAAACAAATTTCTCTTGAAGGAAGTGCCACCAGGTTGTTGTTTAGAGGCAAAGTGAAAGCTGGTCTCACATACTTTTACGTGTCGTCAAGAGGGGCTGGTACTTGGGAAAAGACATAATAGACAAAACAGAGGGTCAGAGAAAGTGAGGATGACTTTCAAAAAGATGGGCTGACACAATGACTGTAACAATGGGCTTGAGCCTATCAGAAAGCATGAGGATCATGCAGGACAGGGCAGGGTTCAGACCTGTTACTTGTAGGATTGCTTTGCATTGTAGTCAACTCAATAGCACCTAACAGCAACAACATTATTGTTGTGTCAGAACCAACTGATAGCTTACCCAATGATGCTCCAATTGCGTTCTGAGGCTGTCAGTCACCTGGGAAGATATTGCCCATCTTTCTCCTGAAGGGTGACTGGTGGGTTTGAACCCTCTTTGGTGGAACCTTTGGGTTAGCAGCGCACAACTGGACCAGAAGACAATAAGTTCGAGGCTAGGGAATTGGACTTTGTTGGGCAGCCAATGGAAGAGGGTCACAAATTAGAAACCAGAGGGATAACGTAATTAGAGCTGGGTTCTGCAAAGATTATTCTGATGGGGATGAAATGGTGTATTATCATCTCACACACAAAGGGCTAGTCCTTGGAAAAGGAAATTATGCCTGGATAGGTGAAAGGTCAGCAAAAGAGAGGAAGACCCTCAACAAGACAGACACAGTGACTGTGACAATGAGCTTTAGCTTGGGGTGATGATGAAGATGGTACATGATTGAACCTGTTATATATGGAATCAACTAGATGGCATCTAGCAAAAACAACAACAACAACAACAGCATTTGTGTATGGATGTGCAGAACTCTTGGATGAGTGGAAGACAACCAGGCAGGTAACTGGAGTGCGGGTCAAGGATGAGCCCTTGGAAATTTCAAGATGATCTATGACCTTTATAATCTCCAAGAAGAGTATTTTTCTTCCCTTCACCTGGAGTCAGTCTTCAGGTAGTGCAAATGGGTAACATGCTGGTGGTTCAAGTTTCTCTAGCAGAACCTAGGAAGAAAGGCCTGGCAATCTACTTGTTAAAATGCAACCACTGATAGCCTTGGAAGATAGTAGAACTGGTGAAGTACAGTTGACTCTGCAAAATAGAATTGACATGAATCAAAGTCAAGTCAATGACAACTGGTTTTCCTTTGCTTGACTGCACAGGTACACCAGGTCTTTCTTTATTCTTGGGCATGCCTCCAACTCCAGGTCTTCTTTGTGCTCAAGCAGTGATCAAATTTGCCCCCATTAGATAATGGCTTCCACTATGCGGACCCTTAGAGCAGAACCTGCATAAGATCACAGTGGAGTTTCCTGGGGCCTGTTCACCCTCATCACCATTTGCATTGACGTCAAGACTCCTAAGAAATGCTGGACAGCTTACTCAGCCAAGGGTCCCCCACCCCACTCCTGCCATATTGGGCATCTTCAAAGGAATCTTTGGTGTCGCCAAGTCAGCAGGGCCTGGGAGGGAGCCTGGAGCTTTATTAACTAATCTCTGGTACTTGAGTAATTTATTATGTTTAAGCTGGTGCTATCAAGTCTCTCAGCAGTGCCCGCGTGCGCTGGGAAATAAATTAAAGGCTGTCCAGAGATACTTGGATCATCTGTGTGATTGCTGGGCTGGTGAGATGGAGGTTTAAGGCTCTCTTTTCTTGCAAATTGGAAATTAGGAATTAATAAGACAGCAGGCCAAAGAGCTGCGGTGGCGATGGCGGCTTGGCTGCAAGGCCAGGGCTGGAGGAGGGTCAGCTGCTGCCTAGGAAAGAGGGGGAGCAGTGGGTCCAGGCAGGGCTCCCCCTGTGTGGACAAGGGGAGGGGATTGGCGGGGCTGGCCCAGAGCTCTTCCTAGGCCTGTGGCACAGGTGGTTTGGCAGGGATTTCTCTGCCTCTTATAAAATGTTAGATAGGGTACTGGGGAAAGCCCTGCCTGGGACTCAGAAGACCTGCTTCTGTCCCCAGCACAGGGGGGGAAGTCTTTGCCTTTTTTCTGGACTTCAGTTTCCTCATCTGCAATGAGAGGAGGTTGGATCAGGGTTGACTTATCCATTTGACAGAGCTGGTGTATAAAAAGATTTCATTTCTTTAAAAATCAAAAGCAAAAAATAAATGTTGCTGCTAAAGAGAATGTTTTAATATCTCTTTATTATGAAGATATATGCATATAATTATAAAGATACATGCATATTTCTTTATATGCATATATCTTTATACAGAGGCATTTATGAGCTATGGTGTTAATCTGTGTGTTTGTGAATGTACGTGTGTATGTGTGTGAGTGTGGATGTATGTGTGAGTGCACAGGGCTCACAATGAGGCCTCTGCAAGACAGAATGAGCTCAAAGGCCCTTCTCATCCTCACGGCATCTGATGGTCCGCTCCTACCTCATTTTCAGCTCTCACATCTTCTCTCCTTGGCACTCAGAAGAGGCTCTTTTCTCTAGGTCCACTTGTCTCCTGCCTATGAACGCCTGAGAGCAGAAACTGTGGTATGCCAGCTTCCTTCCTGGGACTGTACCGTTCTTAGGAGCTCTGAGTTGAAGAAGGAATTGTGACACCGTTCCCCCACCCACCTGCCCGGCCAAGAGGTGAGCCTGTGGTGAAGCCAGGCCTTCCCACCGCTCCCTGTTGCCTCTTCTCATGAGAGACCCTTAAATAGATTCAGAAGCTTGCAGTGTCCTCCCACAAGTTCTCCTGCCTTCACCTTTTGACCCTGATCCCACCCCTGCTTATGCTTCCAAACTCCATGAGGTCTTTCAGAATGCCTAAGAAAGGGCCAGGCTGAGTTCCAAGCAGCCTCAACATGGCATGTGACCTTCAAGGGTCAGCACTGGAGGTGCTCGCAGACCTCAGGACTGTGGGGCCCAAAGCACTGGACAGAACCACCTTCTAAAGCCCCGGCCTGTAGTTGTGTAGCCTTACCACCAGGTGGCAGACTTGCTCTACATAGGTGGCTTGGCGGGAGCATTTACCTGGCACTGGCTAGAGGTGTTGGAGGATGCCAGACCAACCCGCTGGCCGGAGGATTGTTGAGGCCAGTGTATGCGGCTTCAGAAGTGGGGCTGATGCCTCTGGCCTTGGCATTGGTTCTATGTCTGGATTCGGGCTCCAAGGTCACCTTGATTTCCTGGAAGTGATTCTAGCAGATATCAAGTGTCTTGCCAGAGTGCGCCCACTAGAGGTGGGAGGGCTGAGTTGCTTCCCTGGAGCCATGAAGGTAAAAAAGATCACATCCAGCCAATAGAGAATAGGTGTGGTGGATATTTGCTCTTAGTATTTCTTCATCTGGCCCCTGACCACTTCCTGAATCATAGTTATTAGGAGAAGAGGTGAAGCCCTCCATTTATGCCCACGCTGATGACATCACAGCCCCCCCAATGCTCCAGAAGATCAGGCTCTCCCAAGTGACTCCAGGCAGAAGGCCATACTGGGTCCAGAGCCCTTGTGGTCACCTAGTAGGGAGCAGAAGACCCAAGACTTGGTCAGTCTGAGCTCCATGCAGAGATGGTAAGAGTGGGAGTGGAGGGAGAGGTGGTACCAGCAGTAGGCAGCAGCAGGAGATCGATTGGGGTGGGGGGGTGCTGTGCTGTAGGTCCCCTGGGAAGAGAGTGGGTGGGGGCAGGCTCCTTGTAACACTCTGTCTCAGGCAGGATGAACTATCCACAGGGCCTGGAGTCCTCCTGGGACTCCTGAACGACATCCAGATGCCCAGTCCTGTCACCAGCCAGGCTTGAGACTGACTCACAGCTGATGACTCACACACTTCTTTCTGTAGCATCTTAATGCCCTTCCTTAAAGTCAAAAGGCCCAGAAATAAACCCCAGACCTTGCTCCCTGTCTCCACCCATTTTTTCCTTGCTTAGCCTTCATCCTGCCCCCGCTCCCCAGCTCTTCACCCCTCCTCTTGGTCTTCGCTTCTTCACCCTGCTTTACTCTCAGCTTCTGTTCCAGAAATGAGGACGACTGCCGTGTGCAGGGCACTCTAGCTCTCCAGCCCTGTAACAATGGGTTTGAGGTGTTTACCCCTGATGCTTTAAATGTGGTGCCGAGGTTATCCCTCCCCTGAATCTGCAGTGTCTCCTTTGGAGGAGCAATCAATGCTGAGAGTTCTGAAGAACATGGCCAAGAGAGGGCCCTGCTGTTCTCACCCTTTACAAGGACAAATCTGAGAAGGCAGATGACTCTGACATGGAAATCAGGAGGCTGTAGGGAACGAGTATTCTGCTGCTATTCACCCTGTAAGGGGACTCTGGGCTCTGTTGGCTTGGTGGTAAGGAATTGTGCTGCCAACCCAAAGTTATGTGGCTTGAATCCACTAGTTGCTCCATGGGAGCAGGATGAGCAGCCAGTTCTGACATGATGTACACAGCAACAACAACATTGCTACACTTGTACATGAGGTCATTGTAAATCAGAATCGTCTCAAGGGCATGTAACAAGAAGAAAGAGGGAGGCAGAGTATGTTATGAGTTGTGCTGTTAACCAAAAGGTCAGCAGTTCAAGTCCACCAGCTTCTCCTTGGGAGAAAGGTGGGCAAGCTCGTCCCACAAAGAATCACAGCTTTACAAACCTGATGGACAGTTGTCATGGGTTGGTAAACTTGATGGAATTGTGTTTAGAGATAGTGAGATAGACAAAGGAACAGAAAAGGAGGAGAAAGGAAAGAGAGACAATGGAAAATCAAGAACACACATTCAAAGATAGAAAAGAATATAAATGAGACACAGCGAAGACTAGGATGAAGGAACACTAATGGACTGTTTGTAGGGGAAACACCTAAAAGACATAAAAGAATACTTGTATGGAGACACGTGCACAGACTTGGGTGTGCATGGTCGTGTGTACATGAAAGTGCACACACATATGCATACACATGCGCGCACACACGTGTGATTCCATGTGCACACACATGTGTCAACATTCCAGCCACTGAACTGGGCCCTTTTCTGCTCATCTCTTTGCCGGTCTCTGTCCCTTTGACTTGTGCTGCGCCCCTGAGAAAGGCCCCTCAGCCCCCAGGTAATGCCCCTCTCCGCCCACCCCCCCCTTCACAGCCTGTGCTTAGCCTAGGGTGCAGAGGGAGCCAAAATCTTCACGCCTCACACTTGTCACCCAAAATTGGATCTAACCGCCTCTCTCTCTTTCTCCCTCCCTTCTGCCTAGTTTCCCTAGTAACTGACAGTTCCCCAGTGAATGCCAGACCCCGGGTGACAGACCGCTGTCACTGTCACAGAAGCTCTCACTCTTTCTTTCCTACTGCCCACCCCCCCCAACCCACATAGACTCACAGACTAGGGTGGGGTGTGAGGATGCCTGCCTAGGCGCGGGGGTAATTAAAACATGTACCATTTATTCCGAAACAGGGAGCAGAACTTTAATTACTCACGCAGAGGGCGAGGGTGTGAGAGGGGAGGTGGCTCTAGCGGGTGTGGGGAGGGGGACGTGCATACTCCTCTCTTTCCTCACCATTTGCCCAACTTGGGTTGGAGAGCTGGGAGGTGGGTCTGGGGAAGCGAGGGTGTACGTGTGGGTGGGTGGGTGGGTGGGGGAAGAAGCAGAGGGTGAAACCTGATTGTGTTCATTAAGGCAACACAAAACTAGGAGCCGTAATAATAATTAAATTAATTATAAAAGCAATTTGCTTTTGAAAATTTGATTTGACAGCTTACTAGTGGCTGCCCTGATCTAGCAGCTCTGGCTTAAAAATAGTCAGAACAAAAACCAACTAGAAGAACCATCAGCTAATTTTAATTAGATGCCAGGATTGGTAAACAAAATTCCGCGGCCCCCTTTCACTGTGGCTGATTTCGATTTAAGGAGATGTCGGGATTGATTTTGGGAAAGGCAGGGGAAGGGAAGGTGCCTTTTGGAGAGGGGGTGAAAACTCTGGGGGTCCGTGTGGTCCCCTGCCTCCCACCTGCCTTGGGAATAGCTGCTCCTGGGAGCTCTCACGGGCCTCGGAGAGTGACTCGTGACTCGCTGTGTGACCTTGGCACAAATGGCTCTGCTCTGCCTTTCTGCGTTGGCTGTGCTCAGGCTGTGTGACCGTGTGTGTGTGTGTGTGTGTGTGTGTGTGTGTGTGTGTGACAGGACATCACACTGACAAGCAGTCACTGAACCCAGAGAAACTCTACCAAGAGGGACAAAGAGGGGTGTAGAATGTGGGTGATACTCTTTCTCCTGCTGCCTGAGCACAAGACTGCCTAAAGATCTGAAGCAGCTGACAGGCTTGGAAGTTTCTACTAAAACAGAAGAAAGGTGGGCATCTGTCAGGGGCCTACATCTCCAGATGCCCTTGGACTCCCAAGGTCTGGCCTAACTTCTTTAATGTCCCCACAGACTCCCCCTGCTGGTCTCCACAGGCATGTGCACATCCTCACCTCAAAGGCAATGCACTCCCTCCTCCATCGGAGCTGTGCTGTCCTGCTGGGTAGATTGCTCATCCTCTTTGAGCTTGGAAAGGTCACTCCATTCCTTCTAGGAGGCAGAGGCTGAATTCATTGCTGTGCACCCATTGGCCATCACATAACCTCTCTGAGCCCCAACTGCATTATTTATAAGATGGAGATGGTTGATCACTTGCTGGGCATTTGAGAGCTGAAAAATGAATAAGGATGACAGAAGAAGAATTGATGCCTTTGAGCTAACATTGGAGGAGAGTAATGAACATCTCAAGAGCTACCCAAAAGAACAAACATCTTGGAGAAAGGCAACCAGAGTGCTCCTTGGAGACAAAGATGATAAAGCTTCGTCTCATATACTTTGGGTATGTTGCTAGGAGAGGCTATTCCTTGGAGAGGGACATCAAGCTTGGAAAGGCAGAGGGCTAGTTAAGGCGAGAAAGTCCCTCATCCAGGTGGACTGACGCAGTCACTGCTGCATTGCACTCTAGTGTGTTAGGAAGGGCAAGGACGGCACAGGATAGGACAGGGTTTAGATCTCTTGTTCATAGGGTCACTAAAAGATGTACTTAACAGCACCTACCAACAAAAACAATAAGGTGCTTGAATATGTCATGGATTGCCAAAGTACAAACAAGTCTGTCTTGGAGGAAGTTCAACCAGAGAGCTCCTTAGAGGCAAAGATGGTGAAATGTGGTCCCACATACTCTGGACATGCTGTCAGGAGGGGCCAGTCTTTGAAGAAAGACATCATTCTCGGAAATGTGGAGGGTCAGTGAAAAAGAGAAAGATCCTCAACAAGACAGATTGACACAGTGACTGTAACAATGGGCTTGAAAATGACAGAGATCATGAAGATGGAGCATGCTAGGACAAGGCTCTGACCTTTGTTCATAGGGTTGCCATGAGTTGTAGTCTACTCAATGCCACTTGACAAAGTGGTTTCTTGTAGATGGTTGTGAGGATGAAAAGAGTGAATATGTGTGATGAGACTAGATTGGTTCATAGGATTTAGTCAGTATTTAAGGAATATTATGCTTACAGCTCAATCTCTTCCTGATACTAAAGCGTTTCATTCATATTCTGGTGGCCGCCTTCTGGTAAGAAACTGCACTGCAATCCTGAAGGAACATGGTTCGAATCCACCAGCTGCTCTTTGGGAGAATGATGGGCAGTCTCCTTCTGTGTGATTAACTGCCTCTGAGAACCTGCTGGAGGGTCAGCTATGGGTAGGTTCCAACTTGATGATACTCAACCACCACTGCCACAACAACAACAACCTTCATAGGGAGCGCTGGTGGCCTAGTGGTAGAGAGGTACACTGCTAACTTAAGGACATTCTCTGTGGGAGAAAGATAAGTACTTACCTTCCATGTGATTTAGAGCCTCTAACAATTTGCTTGCAGGTCCGTTCGGAGTCGGCTCCAGCTTGATGGCACATAACAATAGTAGCATTGCCTTTTTTTTAAGGATAAAAATTTTAAATTTATCTAAAAGTACACCAGCAAGGCTTGATTTGCAAAAACATTTTCCATACTTAACTTACATGAAGTTTCTGTAATCACATGTTATGAAGAGAGGTTTATGATCAATAATTCTTAACATTAGTTCTTCTTTTAATATAGGTAAGTGAATGCTCTTATTTTGTTTACAATTTCTCATTAGAGAGTGCCAGAGGAATGAATGTATATCTATGTTTCATTGATCATGCAAAGGCATCCGACTGCATGAATCACAACAAACAGCAAATGACTCCGAGAAGAATGGGAACCCCAAAACACCTGCCCAAACCCATGTGAAACCTTCACCCGGACCAAGAGGCAGCCACCAGAACAGAGTAAGGAAACACTGCACGGTTCAAAATCCGGAAGGGTGTGCGCCAGGGATGTGTACTATCTCCACACCCTCCCAACCTATAAGCAGAATAGATTATCTGGAAGGCTGGGCTCCAAGAGGAGAAGTGCGGCATCAAGATTGAAAACTGCAGACCCTGAGCATTCTCTGGCTCAACATTCTCCCTTCTCCTATTGTCTTCTCACCCAGAGAGGTGAGTTGAGGTGCCCAAGGCTCAGGACTGAGGCTGGAGCTCAGGCTCTTAGCTTCCCATTCCAGTGCCCAGTCTCAGAGTTTTGAGTTCAGATTAGTAGAGTAGAAACTGATGAAATAGAAGCTTCAGTGGAGACTCCAGCTTTCAAGGCCTGGCACAGGGAGCCCAGCGTGTGGGGCAGTGTCCCTATATTGTCAGGGGGGGTCTGTCTGGAGGGCATGAAGTTCATCAGAGCGCTGTCAGGCACTTGAATCACCTCCTTGCTGACAGTCCTTCATGCGTCTCTGCCAAGGCATGTGAGAAGGAGACAAGAGTGCAAAGTTGCCTCTCCCCCCCCGTCATCCACCATATGCTCCCATCTGACTGACAAGAGAACAGCATCCAATCCACCCGGCCTTGCCTGGAGGGAGAGGAGAGCTGGACTCACCCTGAGATATGGATATCCATAGTCCAAGACCTGGGGCTGACTGGAGGACTGAGCCTAGCTTTGCCCTGCTGTGTGGCCTTGGGCAAGTTACCTCCATGCACTGTGCATCTGTCCTATGGAAAATGAGCCCATAAGACATCTCTATCACATGACAATTCTAAGCCTTTGGAGAATTTTCAGTTCCCTTTCTGAATGACTTCTGATGATTTGACCCCACTGGTGTTTGTTTAAATTGTCAGATATTAGTAATAGACAACTCTGGCATGTTTGGGGTCCAGGGAAGTGGACTGGGGGCCTGGAGAGTAGTAGTCCTTAAATTTTGTCTGCCTTTGGTGCTATGTGACCCTCGCATTTAAAACATTTTTTATCTCAGTTTCTCATCTATAAACTATAAGCATTATGTCTACCTAGCTGACCTAGCTCACAATGAACATCTATGAACTATTTTGGAAATGTTGACAGTTCTTTCACTACTGTTATTGTGGAGTTAAACCACTATTCCTTTGATTACACGTGGAAAGGGAAAGGTGGGCCTGGAAACCTCTTTGTCCCTGTTTGAGCAGGTCTTCAAATGAATCCTACATGTGCCCAAGTCAGGAGCTAGGTCTTCTTATTCAAGCAAGGCCCCAGTAGTCAGAAGCTGAACTGCAGGAATTTGTGGAAAACAATGCCTTCCAAGGACCCTGCCATCATCCTCTCTAGGCAGACATGAAAGGGCACCTGGGAGCTCTATTTTATCCATTTCTGAGCTAGCTAAGACCATGAGTTGCCAGACTCATGATGGCCTCCTGATTCTATCACTCGTGATTGGAGTTGGGTGGAACCAGGCTGTGAGACTGGGAGACCAATTTTCAGCAGTAGAGAATATTCCTTTTCGGTGTTGGCCTCTGTGGAGCAAGAAAGAGGTTGGGGTGGGACTGGATTCCTGTAGCCGCCCCACTTTTCCATCATCTTGCCTCTACTCTCCTTCTTACCCATCCCCTCAAATCACTAGCCCTCTCTTGGTGTGATAGGGAGAGGTCAGGGGTCAAGGATAACTGAGGGCCCTAGTCATTTCTAGACATGGACAACTGCCAGGGTAGTACCTTCCTCAGAACCACTCAACCCATCCTTTATCCTTGGATACAGTGATACTCAGACCAATGGAGTAGTGATTAACAAGGTCTATGTTCATTCTAGTGTGGAGAGCTATGTTTATGTGTGAAGATGTGTGTGTCAGAAAGACATGGGGGGTGGGAGTTGAAAGGAAGAGCAAAGAAGGGAGAAAATAGGAAGGCAGGAACAGAGGCAGAAACTCAGAGACAAAGAGATCCCTTGTGGGATTTTGCAGAAGGATCTTAGTAACCTGAGGTAAGGTGAAGAGATGCACACCTGCCTTCTAGTCTTCTTCATGGTCCAGCATCCAGCATGATGCTGAGAATCCTACCAATATAAGGGACTGAGTTACTGAAATTTCAAGGCACAATGAGGTATTCTCATTTCTTTTGTGCAGGAGGACAGAAGCAGAAGGTAGGCTTGGAACTGCATAGGAGGGACTAAGAGAAAGCACCAGAAGGAATTTTCTAAGACAGAGGGCTATGGGATCAAGGAAATCTTCTCCCTAACACTTGAGGAAATAAAGCCTTTATGTCCTACCCCTCCTCAGTTTCATGTTTTGAAAAGCATATCTGATGTGAACAATTTAAACAACAGATGTCATATGGTGACTTAAGAACTACTGTCTTCAAGATATCTGTGTTTTATTGACTTTGCAAAGGCATTTGAGTGTGCACATCATACAAATTATGGCTAACATTTAGAAGAATTGGGATCTCAGAACATTTAATTGTGCTCATGTGAAACCTATACCTAGACCAAGAGGCTGCTGTTTGAATGGAGCAAGAGAACACTTTCATGGTTCAAAATTAGGACAGGAGTACATCAGGGCTGTAACTTTTCTCCATATCTATTCAATATGTATGCTGAACAAATTATATGAGAAGCCAGGCTTCAGCCTGTGTTATGCAGATAACACAACCTTATTTGCTGAAACAGAGGAGGACTTGAAGCACTTACTATAGAAGATCAAAGGCCATAGCCTTCCAAATGGATTACATGTCAACATCATGAAAACAAAAATCCTCACCCCGGGCAACATTATGATAGATGGAGAAAAGCTTGAATTTTTCAATAATTTCATCTTGCTTGGATACACAATCAACACCCGTGGTAACCAGCAATCAAGAAATCAAAAAGATGCATTGCATTGAAAAAAATCTGTTGTCAGGGAACTCTTCAAAGTGCGAAAGTGCAAGGATGTCAGTGTAAAGACTAATGTGCCCCTAATCCAATTCAGGGCCTTTTGAATGACTGGTTCCATGTCAAAAGTTGGACAATAACTAAGGAGGACAGGAGAATAATTAATGCATTTGGGTTGTGGTGCTGAAGAAGAGTACTGAATATTTCATGGACTGGCAAAACCACAAGATGTGTCTCGGAGAAAGTGTAACCAGAGCGCTTCTTGGAGGCAAAAATGATGAAACTTTATCTTACATACTTTGGGTTTGTTGTTAAAGGGGCCAGTCATTGGAGAAGGACATGATGCATGGCAAGGTGGAGCGTTAGTGTGGAGAGGAAGACCCTCAGCAAGATGAACTGACATGGTGATTATAACAATGGGCTTAAGTGTATCTGAGATGGTGAAGGTGGCACAGGACAGGGCAGCATTCAGATCTGCTCTTCACAGAGTCATCGCTGTAAGTTGCAATCAACTTGATGACACCTAACAAAACCACCTTCAAGGTCAGAATTATGGACTTCTACCTTTCTCATCTCCAGCGATGGCCATTCCTTATACCTGATGTACCTCATATCCAACCTTTCAAAAATAGCTATTTTTTCCACAGAATTAATACTACACATCTGACATGGCAATGAAACCTTAAATACATTGTCCTATTGATTTTGTATTTCCCCCATGTACATATCTATAGATTTTACTATTGTTATTGTTCTTTAAGCATAATAGGACTGTGCCAAGAATATTTCTTTGTTACTTATTTTTGGAATGCGTTTCAAGATTTTTTTTTTTTTTTACTACATAGAATATTTCTTTAATTTTTTGTGGTACTTACATTTTTATTTTTTGGGAATTCCATTCATTCATTGTTGCACTTTTCTCCCCACCCACTCACCCCCCCCCCCACCCCCAGTTCGCTCTTCTCCTTGAAAAGCAAAAGAAAAACTCCTTCATTGGTACACAATCCCCCCCCACCCCCATTGCCTACCTCACTCGTTTTAATAAGCATACGGTGGTGCTCCAGAGCATGCGGGTTCTGGTGGCTCACACAGTTAAGTGCTTTGCTACTAACTGGAAAGGCAGCGGTTTGAACCCACCCAGAAGCAATTCAGAAGAAAGACTTGTCATTCTACTTCAGAGACGCTACAGCTATTGAAAATCCTGTGGAATGCATTTCTACTCTGGACCACTTAGGGCGCCATAATAGATTAAAATCCATTCAGTGGAAACCTGTTTACTGGTATAATATTCCACAGATCAGACCTATCATGGATTAATTTCCCAATTCTTTCATTCATAGATATTTGTGACCTTCTATTTTAATTAATTGTAAATAATACTGAATCAAACCTCCTTGGGCACATCTGTAAGGATTTGTAGGATAATTTCTTGAATTAAATCTCTGGGTCAAACAGCCCACACATGTCTCAGGTTTTGAGAGTGCTGCATATTTGTCCTGTGCTTAGATTCTGGTAAATTCTTTGTGGTTTGGTCTTGCCTGAGTTGGAAGGGGAGAGGTTACTGAGCTTTGGCCTTTCAGTTCCGCTCTTGGAACAGATGACTCAGGTGTAGAAAACAACAATAAATAAATAAATAAAAACTCATCTCCACCCACCACAGCTGTCATTGAAGTCAAGGATCCTCATCAGAGAACCTGAATGAGGCTCTGGGTGCACTGGTTCTCAAAAGCTCTCTGGCCTGGACCCAGGGAGCAGGTGGTAGCTCAATTGATGGAGGAGCTTTCGAGAAATGCATTCTGAAGGCAGGGTAACCTCAAGTCAAAGGATAATCCACAATTAATTTCTTCTTTGTTTGGAATTCATGAAATGATTAGATTTTCAAAAGAGATTGACCTACCCTTAGATGCTTGAATTTGACTGAGATTAAAAGGGTTTATTTGCATCACCTGAGTACATTCCTGAATAGCCCCACATCAGGTTGAGGAAACGGGCAGTGTGGTATTCATAGAACCTGTAATACTGATGCAAGTAGCTTTCCAGGAGGGAAGAAACCTGTGGGCACAATAGAGAATAGCTGAGAAACCAGTCTTTATTCATCACAGATTGCATGGCCGTGTTGTCCTGAACAATTTATTTTCTCTACAGTTTCTTCTTTTGGAAAATGGGAATTCTAGTAGAACCACCGAGGAGCACTGGTGGCACAGTGATTAAGCACTCAGGTGTTAGCAGAAAGTTCAATGGTTTGAACCTCCTAGCCATATGAGGGAGAAAGATGTGTCAGTCTGTTTCCATAAAGATCATCGTCTAGGGAACCCCTATAGCCAGTTCAGCTCTATCTTATAGGGTGGCTATTGACTTGACACCAGTGAAAAATATAACATCATAGCAAGGGTTGTAGAATACAAATTAATGCCATTAATCATTTTAATAACAGTAATCCGCATTGCCATGGGAAAGTTTGCTGTTGGGGACCTCTCCAAAGTACTGAAGAGCAATGGTGTCTCTCAGGAGACTAAGGTGCATCTGATACAGGTCATGGTCTTTACAATCACTTATTATGCATCAGAGAGTTGGACAATGACCAAGAAGGATAGAAGGAGAATTGATGCTTTTGAGCTGTGGTGCTGGAGAAGAGTATTGAGAATACCATGGACTGCTAGAAAAACAAACAGATTCGTCCTGGAAAGGGTTAAACAGGGTGGCTCTTTGGAGACAAGGATTCCGAGGCTCCGTCTAACATACTTTGGACATGTTGTAAGAAGAGACCGGTCCTTGGAGAAGGACATCATGCTGGGAAGGGCGGAGGGACAGCGCAGGAGGGGAAAGCCCTCTATGAGGTGGATTGATAAGGTGACTGGGGTTATTGGGATGGAATTGTCAGAGACAGTGCGATTGGCACAAGACAGAGCAGAGTTTAGGGCTGTTGTGCATAGGGTCACTATGAGTTGCAAGCGACTCGATGGCACATAACAACAACAACAACAACAACAACAATCCCATCTTCAGACTTCTCGGGGTTGTTTCCTCAATTCTCTTCCAGTCTATATCCCTAGTCGTCTTATTCTTTTGAACATTGTAACTGAACTGTTGTGTTAGTTGCTATTGTCATGTTGACTTCCTGCCCAACAGGACCCAATGTGGCCCAGTTCTACACCATTTTCACATCTTCTCACTCACCACTCTGCTCAAGCCCCTTGTTCTGACCACCTTGTTGTGCCCCTTATGCTGAAGAGCTCATATAGAACAATGTTCTGGAGTGAGTTCCCATTGGCTAATTTTTTTAAAGTAGATTGCCAGGCCTTTCTTCCTTGGCTTTCTTGGCCTAGAAGCTCCACTGAAACCTGTCAACCATCCTGCGGCTATTTGAGATAACTTCTAGCTTTATCAAACTCACAGACAGGGCATTTGAAACTGTCCTGCCTAGAAGGTCCCCTGAATTATATTCTATTAGAAACCAAGTTCAGAGTGCTACACTGACCAGTCTAAGGGGTCTGTGAGCAGAATGGGTTGATTATTCCAACTCATCCTGGGGGAGGGGGAAGGTACATTATTGAGCACCTACTGTGTGTCAGGTACTGTGTGCTCAGAGACTGTTGCTCACCATTGAGGTAGAACTATGATGAGGAAACGTGAATGTGAGTCCAGATTACTAACCATGGCTACACAGTAAGGTGCTGCTCGAGCCAGTTTGAGCCCTGGTCAGGGGCTGCCTGCCTCAGAAGTGCAGATTCTTGCTCCTGGGTAGTGGCTGCAGCGTGAATTACCACCGATCTCGCCCTCCACTCCCCCTCCGCGCGGGCTGTCTCGCTCTGGCAGCTCCATCTTCTAAAGGGCTACGCGTGGCCTGGGAAGAAGAGAGGCTGAAATCTTATATAATTACCCAAATCATGGCTTCTAAATGGCCTCTGATTACAGCACTAAAGCCCCTTTCTGCAGCACAGCCCCAGCTTTCCCCCGCATAGAGCTGCGGCCACTTTGTGCGGGATTCTTTACTTTTAAAGCAAAGGAGATGGCTTATCCGCATGCAAAGTAGGTCAGAACCTTCGCAAAGATCTTTTCAAACACTTGGCTTTTTTGAAGTCCTGCTACGAAACTCCTTTTGTTTCTCCTGCTTTTGCCTCTTCCCTCCCACCCTTCTCCTTCTTCCAAAGGCTCAGCGACATCAAATGGCTCTAACCAACAGCGACAGTGAGAGCTGCTCACGATAAGCTCAATTATAAATAATGTCAGGCCAGCCCAGCTGGGCCAGGCGGGCCTCAGCTCGGGCACCTCCTACCCCAAGCCGCTTTCAGCACCATGGGCATCTGTCCAGTGGCTTGGCAAAGCCATGACCTTGCCCTTGGTCCCATTAGCCCAGTGGAAGAATGGAGGAGCTAAGATTACACCCAGCTTGGGAGGCAGTGGCCAGAATCTGTGTCACTCAATCTACGTTTGCAAAAGACATTTACCCCAGTGGGAAATCAACCCAGTGCTTTGTCTAATGCCTTGCAATCTTTGGGGCTATTTCTCTCCTTTTGGCTCTCACTTCTCCTCTCAGCTTCAAGTCTACTCTCCTGGGGGGTAGGTCAACATCAGTAAGAGTTGTACAGGCATTAAAGATGCGTTGCAGTTAGATGTCTATGAAGGAGATTGCACCTGACAATGGGATCCTTATAATCATGGGTGGTAGAACGAGCAGTCACTTCTGTCTTCATCTTATACATGAGGATGCTGAGTCTAGAGAGCTGGTGGATAAGGGTGCTGGGGTTGGGTCCACAGGGATTAAGGGTGTTGGTTAAGAGAACAGAATCTAAAGCTGCTGATCCGTTCTTCACACCTTAATTAAAGAGGAGGAAACTGGGATATACACATGTGCATGTGTGCAAACACTTCTATTGGAAGAAAACTAACTCTCAAGAGCCTTTGCTCTTTGCGTGGGGTAGTAATGCCTTTCAGGAACTCAGTGGGATTCCCACCTAAAAGTGTCCCCCTTCACTCACTTCCTGCACTCTCTGAACAGAGCAGGGGGAAATCCTTGCTGCACATGCTTACCACTCCAGGCTCACTTCAAGCCAACAGGACAAGTAATTTATCAAGAAGGGTGATGTCTTCAGAAACATTTAGAGAAGATATTGACTTAGGCCCATCAGGGGAAGTGAGGGAGCAGGCTCAGTTGAGCCATGATCAGGTGCTGAAGATACAGGAGTAAACCAAACTGAGGAAAATTCTTGTGTCAGCTGAACATGCATTCTGGTAAGGGCTACAAACCAGAAACTAGATAAACAAACAAACAAAATGGCAAGGAGAGGTAAAGAAAGCTGGGCTAGAGAGTACTGAGGGCAACTACAATTTTAGCTAGGGAGACCAAGGAAGGCTTAGAGATGTTAAAACATCAGATGTGTTGGCATCTGGGAATTCTGCAGAGGAAGCAGCAAGAACAAAGGCTCTGAGGTCTAAGTGCCTCTGAAGTGTTTGTGGAGTAAGACGGAGACCCTGGGATTGATTGGAGCAGAGTAGGTGAGAAGGAACGTAACAAGTGAGACCTGAAGGTTGGACTTGGGGAGTGCAGATGTCTTAGACCCTTTAATGTAAGAGTTTTGCCTTTCCCTGTGAGTGAGATGGGAGCAGTTGCAGGGCTCTGAAGAGCATGGATGGTCAGTATCTGACTCACATTTTGAGTAGCAAAGGCTCCTTCCTATCAGAGTTTGTCTTGAGATTATTCCCACTCCAGCTCATGGGCTGGATGGGTGCTAAGGAGAGGTTGACGTCTCCTAAAATATATGTTCAAATCCTAACCTCTGAACTTTAAATAAGAAGCTCTTATGCCATTTATTTTGCATCTTGCACTGCTAACTAAAATGTCAGGGCTGTGAACTCAACAGGTGCTTCTTTGAAGAAAGGTATACAATATCCTCCAATACAAGTTCATAGCCTGGGAGACCCAGTGTGTGACCACCATGAGCAGAATGCAGTAGATGGCAGTGGGCTTAGAATCTGTCTCCTCTTGTTACATTCCCACTGCTATGGAGTCAACTCCTATTGAAAGAGACACTTCGTCAGGTTTCCAAGACTATAAATCCTTATAGGAGAAGACCACCTATTTTTATCCAATAAAATAGGTGATGGATTTGAAAGGTTGGTCAGTGTAACATACAATGAGCTATGTATGCCACCAGAAAACCTTCTTTTTTTTTTTAATTCATCACTGGCTCCCAAACTCATATTTGTCTTATTTTTTACATTATTTTTTGAATGTTTGCTTATAAGGTTTATATACATTGTGTTTCACACTATTCTTCATTTTCATTGTGTTTCATACAATCATTTCCATTCATTATGTTTTATAAAATAAATCACCATCGGACCTTGCTCATCATTACCCTGTCTTTTTGCCTGGATCCTTCTGATTTGCTTCCCAGCTCTCTCCACCCACCAAACTGCATGGTCCTGTGGTTTCTTTGTATGTTAATAAGGTCATTATCAGAGTAGCATGAATCCTAAAGCTAATAACTTCTGAGACATAGAAAGAACAGAGCTGACTTGAACACATAGAGGGAGAAGTCATCATATGATGCCCGCCATACATCCCCTATCATAATTACATATACATGAGGCCAGCCATACGTTTTCCATGCAGGAACCCAATGATTACCAGTCATGAGAAGCTGAAACAGATAAGGAAGGCCACTCCTGGCCTGCACTGCTTCTGAACTTCTAGACCATGAGAAAAAGAAATGTTTATTCTTTAAGGCCAGTCACATTTTGCCTTGTGTCTATCCTACATGAATTTCAAAACCTTTTTAGGGCTAGTTTTGAGTGAGGTCTTGAACACCAGTGAGCAAAGACCAGATGAGCTGTGGGAGGATATAAAGAATATTAACCATGAAGAATGTAAAAGATCATTACAAAGGCAGAAGAGGAAGAAAAGACCAAAAATGGATGTCAGAAGAGACCCTGAGGGGAGCTCTGATGGCCTAGTGGCAAGAAACTGTACTGCAATCCAGAGGTGTGCAGTTCGAATCCACCAGATGGTCTGCTTGAAAAGGAGGGACAATCTCCTCCTGTACCAGTCAGATCCAGTTTGACAGTATACACACACAAAATAATAAAAATTAAAAAAATAAAAAAGAGATTCTGAATATTGTGCACTGAAATGTATACTGAATGTAGAGCACCGAGAAGCCAAAGGAAAGGAAGAAAATTAAGGAGCTGAATAGAACATTCCAAAGGGCAGTGCAGAAAGACAAAGAAAAGTATTATAATGAAATGTGCAAAGAGCTGGAGTCAGAAATTCAGAAAGGCCGAACTCACTCAGCTTAAGCTGAAGGAATTGAGAATAAATTCAAGTCTAGTCTCGAGTTACAATGCTTAAGGATGCTTTGGACAGAATATTGAATTATTCAGGAAGCATTAAAAGAAGATGAAAGGAGTATACAGAGTCATTGTACCAAAAGGAATTGGCTGACACAGAAAAATTTCATGAAACAACATATGAACTAGAGGCTGTGGTGATGAAGGAAGATAGATGTTCAAGCTACTCTGAAAGAATTGGCAAAAAACAAAGCCCCATGAATTGACAGCATACCAATTGACATATTTCAACAAACAGATGCTGCCCTGGATGAGCTCACCCATTTGCAGCATCATGATAGATGGTGAAGAGATTGAGATTGTTAACAGCTTTAGTTTGTTTGCCTCCACAATCAACACTCTTGGTACCAGCAGCCAGAAAATCAAAAGACAAAATGCATGGGAAAATCAGCTGTCAGGGACCTCTCCAGAGTACTAAAAAGCAACAAAGCCTGGAGACAAAGGTATTCCTGATCCAGGCCATAGTCTTCAAAATTATATGCTATGCATCAGAAAGCTGGACAGTGACTAGGGATGCTAAAAGGAGGATTGATGCCTTTGAGCTGTGGTGCTGGAGAAGAGTACTGAATATACCATGAACTGCTGGGAGAACAAATAGGTTGTTCCTAGAGAGGGCGAAACCAGGCTGCTTCTTGGAGGCAAGGATTCTGAAGCTCTATCTGACATACTTTGGTCATGTTGTAAGGAGGGTCCAGTCCTTAGAGAGGAACATTATGCTGGGGAGGGTAGAGGGACAGTGCAGGGGGGGAAGACCCTTCAGGAGATGGATTGACTCAGTAACTGGAGTAATGGGGGTGGGTGTGTCAGAGACAGTAAAGTTGGCTCAGTATAGAGCAGGGTTCAGAGCTGTTGTAAATAGGGTTGCTATGAGTCACAGGTGACTTGGCAGCACCTAACAACAACAATAGTCGTGGTGTTGTTTTTCTCTTTTGATATAGTATGTAATTGTTGTTGATATGTACTGTCTAGCCAGAACCCACTCACAGCTGACGTTTTCAGAGGCAGTAAATTACATGAGAGGAGATTGCCCATCTTTTTTCCCCATGCAGTGGAAACTGGTAGATTCGAACAGGTATACCTTCAGGTTGGCATCTTAGTTCCTAGTCACACCAGGTAAGTAAGAGAAAGGGTCACTCTCGGGGACAAGCCTCTGAAGGGGAGGTTGGTTTTATTTTGTCACTCTGCTTTAGGAAAAGACAGTTTTGACATAGGAACTTTGGGAGCAGTAAGAGTTGTGCTAACCCACTTGCCTCTCAAAGGGTTCTGGGAACATGGGGGCAGAGACAGCACTTCTGAGGATCTCCTTTCCCCAGATATAGAGGCACATGTGTGTCTGCACACGTCTGCTTTCTCCATTTTCCCACCCTTCGGGGTGTCCGGCTTCCATCCTGCCTGTGGGTTCTGTCTAATGACTGTGAGATGAGGCATCACACTCAGTGGAGGAGCCGGCAGTGCCGGGCAGGCCTGAAGATGCTGGATTTCTCACTCCTCCTGCTTGCTCCCTCTCCTGGCGCCACCCCTCCTCCTCCCCTCTTCTCACCCCTTTGCAGAAGAGAATGGCAGTGAGAGTGTGAAGATTGCTTGCTGGCTGGTGATCCTCCCAGACTCAGAAGCTACAGTCTTACCGTAATCTTGCCTGCATGCAGCCCTGTCTGTGCCTGGGAGTGGAGATACCTTCATCATCCCTTCTCACCTTTGCTCCCTCCACCATTCAAGGTGGATCATTGCTCTCCAAGGACAGTCATGGCCCTTTCATATGGACAGGATTCCCTAGGCTGCTAAATGGAGATGAGCTGCCTCAGGAGTCTTAATCCACAAAAGAACTGTGCAGTAGAAATGAAGCTGAAGGCATCCTGGTGTTCCTGGTCTCTTTCATGCATACTAACATCAAGGACCCAGGCCTTGAGGTCAACTTCTCAGAACTCCAGAAGGAGTGATTCTCAGGGTTCCAGCTTACCTGAACATCACATGCAGTGGGCTCAGAGTTTGCCCTTCCACAGAGCAGCCCCAGGTTTCCTCTCAGTCCTCCAGCCCCTGCTTCTCCCAGGGACTCTTTTCTGTGAACCCATAGAAGGGCTGGCTTATCAGAGTCTTTCCAGGGGCAGGGTGGGGTTTGTTTGCTGGAGTAAATTGCTTCTTCTTTTCCAGAAAGAGCAGGAAAAAGAAAATGAAACACTGTGGCCACTTCCTTGTTAGCCCTGAGTCCCAGGTGAGACCGGAGCTTACAGTTCCTTTTGTGCAGTTGGTGGCCTGCCTAGCATCACCATGGTGATGCCTGGAGGCTTCTCAGAGCTGGGGACCAGCCTCTATCTCCAGCCTTCCCAGAGCTGCTGGTACCTGGGACAGGTGGGGCAGGGGTCCTACTGGTGAAGGAAAATCTGGATGAGGTTGGTTTGGATGCCAAAGGAATTTTCTTCCCTGTCAGCTCCTGGAAAGCCAGCAGTAGCCTTGGAGCCTGGAGTCCAATCAAACAGCACATCTAAAGGAGATCATTCAAGAACCTTCAGAACCCCATTTCCGCTTCCTGTCTCCAGGTTTACTTGCTGTGTTGACACTACATAAAGCTACCATTAGAGCCTGGCCTGATTTCCTCTATCCCTCCTCAACTTCTATTTATTTTCTCTAAATGTGCCTTTTTCTTCCTTAGTATTTCATGGATTCAGCTCCAGAGCCACCTTCTCTGGGAAGTGTTCTCTGATACAGACCTTAGCCCTCAGCTCTCAGCTGCCTCTAAGTTGGGAGAACATCCACTATCTCGCTGGTTCTAGCTCCTATGCAGTTAACTCACTTTGTGAGGCAGGCAAGTGGGTAAGGTGGAAGTGAGTTCTGGATTCAAACTATGGTTCTGTATGTAATAATATGCTTATAAGAGTAGAGCCACTTACTAGTTGTCTCACAGAAGTGTCAAGTTCTCAGTAAGTCTCAAATTCTTCATCTGCTTAATGAGAATATTAATAGCTCCTTGTAGACGTATGAAGATGAAATAAATGGTTGTAACTGAAGATGAAGTAGCCTGATGTAGGATTTGGCGTGCAGTAAATACAGCCACTGTCCCATCTCCCTTCCCATTAGGAGTTAAGATACTGTTACCCTGCTCCTCAGAATTCTCTGGTTCCTCTTGCAGCCCTTCATACACACATGAAATTAATAATTGGTCTCTTGTCCTGATTATTTAATGCTTCCCTTGGAGTAAGTCAGGAAATGGGCTTTGTCTGATATGTTCATTACTATCTTCCCTTGTCCGGGCATAGAATCTGGGTAAGTGTATGCTAAATAGAAGGAGAAATAGGGTCCCTCAACCACCAGATGCCCCTAGAAGTCAGGGACCATGTATTTGTTTAAATCTCTATGAAGCCTTGCAAGGAGTAGATGCTCTGTAAGTGGCTTGATTAGAAAACTGCCTTTGGTTGAACAGCACATCATACAGAAATGAGTGACATGTTAATATGCACTCTAGAAACATAAGTGGGATATCACTCCCCACCCCCCCACCCTCTACTATGGAATGGCCCTGGGGGGATGGTCTAGAATTTTAGTGGGAAGCATTGGTTCAGTAGTAGAATTGCTACCCTCCATACAGAAGCTCTGGGTTTGATTCCTGGCCAGTACACTTCATGTGCAACCATCACACATCTGCTAGTGGAGGCTTGTGTGTCATTATGACGTTAAACAGGTTCTAGTCAGACTAAGGTAGACTAGGAAGACATCCCTGGTGAGCTAACTCCAAGACTTAGTCCATGAACACCAAATGCTGTTGCTATGTGCCACGGAGTGGGAATCAACTCAGCTGAACCTCCAGTAGGTTTGCTGAGGCAATAAATCACATAGGAAGACACTGTCTATCTTTCTTTCTTAGAGCAGGTAGTGGATTCAGGCCACATGTCATTGAGTTGGTAGTGCAGCTCCTTACCCATTAAGTCACCGGCACTCCTGTGGATCACTATTAACTATTTGATTAACTATTTAATTAACTATTTGATCCCAACTGATTGTTCGGATGGTGCAGAGGATGGTACAGGAATAGGCAGTCTTTGTTCTGTTATGTATGGGGTCACTAAGAATCAGAAGACAGCTTACAGTATAAACAGTTACAACAGAGTTTTGAGGGCAGAAATGTGCACCAAATAAATCCTTTTATGTCTCATCTACTCCTGGAGTTGTATGATCCCAGATGCGAGAATCTCTTGGTTTCAGATCTTATGACTCCAATCTTAGCAAGACCATCCCCTTGGATGAAGAGGCCCTGAGTCCTAAGAGGGAGAGAGAAAACATGGAGCTGGGCTTGCCCACTATTAGCCAGCTTTAAATCCTGTGTGCATTGCTGAAGTTGGGACAAACTCCATTTTAACTTAAATGGAAATATTTTGATTTGAGTTAATGTACGTACATTGGATCTGGTAAACACACAGAGTATATTACCACGCACTCTGAAAATGTACAGTCCGATCAGCAAACAGATTAGTTTTAAGTGAAAAGACACTGGCAGACGCTTAAATTCATTGACTTGTTGAGAACATCTAGATTTGGATACAAATGCACGGGAACGCTAGATCAGTTTGGTGTCTCAGCCCATCCGCACGGAGAAACTATTGATTTTAGTTGATATGCATTGATTCCCAGAAAACAGGATGGCTTTTGAAAATGAACTTCCAGTAATTTCAGGGAGAAGCCTGCGCATTTGTCTCCACATGAGGCAGGCTTGTTTTGTTAAACGTGCCTCTGCGCCTTAAAGGAACGGGGAGCAGACAAATATCTTCATAGGAATTAAAATGCATTGATTCTTGGAGGGAAATGATGGTCTCTGTTAAAAGCTTTTTGGAGATGTTAGCATGTAAGAATTTGAATAAAGCCTTTGTTGAGCGCCCCTTTCTCTCTGCCTTCTGCTCTTCCCTGAATGGTAGCAGTTTGAGCCAATCTCAAGTTGGAGGTGCTGATGAGTGGGGGAGGTGGGGAGGAGGAGGGAGCCAGTTGCTCTGCTGATCTCCCCTGCACTGAGTGTGAGCAGGAAGCTGTTCTTACCCAGGGAAAGGACCACTGAAAAAATTCAGTGTCTTTGATCTCATAATGAGACCGAGACAGAATCAGATACCAGGTAGAAAAGAAGGAGGAGGAAACCAAGATTCCGTTGGTAAAGAGAATAGCAATGGGAAGGAGGACTTAAGGGTTCAGGTGAATGATGCAGATGTGAGGAGAGGTATAGTTTTGGTCAATGGCCCCGCTGGACTGAAGAGGAAATGGCTCAAAGATAATAATGGAAATGATGCCGGAGTGAGTTATCTCACTTTTTTACCATTTGAATGAGTTGGACGTGAACCAGAGGTGTAATTTAGGCATTTCTCACCCTCGTTAATGAATAGCTCTCATGGGGTATACAGACAGCAGGGCTGGAAAAATGATTCCAGGAGCCAGGAAGGAAGCGATTGGTCCGGAACTTATTTTTCATGTCTTTAGACTCCCTGGATTTTTCTGGACCAAAGCCACTTAGGACAACTTTGAGAATTGATCACAACTTTACTCCTCTGAGCAACTCCTCAGCCCACAGATAAATACTGAGTGAGGGATAATTCTACCTGGGGTGTGTTTGTTGTCCAAAGATGGGGTTAAAAAGTGCTGACCCATTGCCGCAGTAATTGCTCATGGAAGCTACACCTCCTGCTTGGACAACAGAAGGGAAGATTGCTGAAACAGATCCTAGTAGGAAAGATTAGCTGTGAAACCATTTCTTTTCCCTTATGGAATCATAGAGCTAAAAGTCAAAGGTCACAGGTCCACAACTCCTTACCTCAATAGTAGACTCTGATTTTTGCCCCGTCCACTCCCTTGCATTTTCCCCAACTCCCTTCCACTTGCCTCCAACTTGTTTTAGAAGGAATTTGTGTAACCTGAGTTTATGGATTGAATTTCCTAATCCCTTTGAGTTATGATGAACAGCAGTAGTATAGAGTGAATTAAGTACAGACAGAGACGTTAAAGGTGCCATATGGAGATCTCCTCGGAACTCAGGATTGCTGAGTCCACAGCGGCTGAAGGGCAAGCGTCTTCCCTCAGAGCTTAGAGTAAACCTTCCTCTAGACTTGCCTGAATAGTAAGATAATGTTGTTGTGGTTTTTTTCCCCCAAGCCACTCAGTTAAGGTATTCCTTGTACAGCAGCATTAGGACACCTGGTAAGCATGGGATCAAAGTATTGGAAAGGATCCTGAGTTCTTTAGTCTAACCTTCCACTGATGCTTCAACCTCTGCCTGCACTATCCTATGCCAAATACAGTCTCTGCTTGAATATCTCTAGTGATGGACTACACATTACCTCCCAGAAATCCTTTGCAAATAGTTTTAGTCAATACATAGTGGCCTCCAACCCCAAACCAAATGAGCCTCACCCTGGTGATTCTGGCTCCATTTTCTGCGGTAGCATAGTCTTATTCCTTTCTCTCCTATGACTTTCTTCACACACTTGAACATAGTTATGACCCCTTATGTTGTCCCTTCTTCAGGCAAAACACTCTAGTCTTTGGGCATTTTTTCATATGACATATTTTCAGTTTCTTCACCATATGCATGACTAGCTAAATAACTTGTGTGACCTCTCTGTGTAAAAGGAAAATAAAAAATGGTTAAGAATTTCAAGATGATGATGATAGCAGAACATTAATCCAAGTTGAAGACTCTTCTGTGTGACACATTTATGCAACTGCACAGTTGTCATGTCCATGAAGTTGGCCCTGAACACATAGAACCTCTTTTTTTAGTTAATGCTCCAGGTTCATCTATCCAGGATAGAGGTAGAATAAAGTATTGTCATGCTTTTCTTGAGCGTATCCTTTTATGTTGTTGAATAATTGATAATAATATTAGTTTTGCTCCAAGTTAGTTAATATAGGTGAGTCATACTCAGCGCAACGTCCATGTTAATGTCTATGTTTAATGCATATCTGTAGCAGTTAAGTCACTTATCACTCATTCTTTTATTTTTAAATTTTCTTTTCTCATTCATTCTTCTGCACGTGCAAAAATCCACTAGTAAAAAAATTTTGCTTTGCATGTAGGATCCATCCTACTGCCTAAACACGCCGATCAGACAATTCATTTACTGAGTGTGTACTATATGCTAAGCATAGAGAAAAGAGCGAGGATGCAATGTGATCTGATCCTTGACCTTAAGGAACTCATATAGTTTAGAAGAGAAAAGCATTTAAAACAAAACAGAAAAACAAACCAGTTACTATCAAGTAACTCCAGTTTATGGTGACCTATATTTGACCCTAGGTGGGTCCGAGTAGAACCGTACTCCGTAGCGTTTCCATTGACTGATAATTTTTTTTTTTTTAAAGTAGATCACCAGGCCTTTCTTCCACAGCCCTTCTGGGTGTATATGCATTTCCAACCTTCCAGTTAGCTGTTAAGAACATTAGCTGTTTACCAACAGAAGAACTCATGGAAACATGCTACCTCCTGTCATGGAAATGTAGGAAAAGAGTAAAAACAATGGGAAATTAGTCCACCTGGGAAGCCTTGGGAGGGCTCCCAAAAGAGGTGATTCAAAAATGAAACATGAATGAATAAGTAGAAGTTAGACACATGGAAGTGGAGATGGGACGGATCTGATGGCTTGGTCCCCTCGTGATGAACTCCTAACTCATGACATGTGGCCATTCTTTTTAGGAGATTGGCCTGTACTCTCCTCACAGATTCCAGAACCCCTTCATCTCTGAGGCTTTACACACAGACCACATGATCTTGATGAGAAGATACTGCTGCAGTTTTGCTGCAGTTTTAATTTCTTGACATCATCTGGGTGCGTGGGGAAAAATGAGATCTAATAATGAATGATTACAACTCTCAAGTTAAGTCTAGTTGGTTGACTAATCAATTTGGTTAAGTGAAAATCCATAGCAAATGAGTCGACCGCAGTATGACATTTCTCCATCCAATTTAAATTAAAATCACCAACCATAATAATTTCACAATTACTCAGGGAGGGCACACTGGAGAGTTGACCCCCGGAGCAGAGAAATTGCAAATGCCACAAAGAATGGGCTGAGGGTGGGGTGATGAGGGAGTCACTTGAGATGAACTCTGTCTGAACTGCTCAGCCCCGTCAGCACCCCGGGGGCGGCAGATCCATGAAGGATGCTGAGCAGCACTTTCACATGTGTGGGTGCAGCCCTGCTTCTCCCCTAAGAAGGCAGCTATTTATTCTTTCCTGGCTATAAAGCTGGCGGGGGGCTGGGGTGGTGGTGGTTATACCACCACCAATACAGGGTCCCTATTGTGCAATTGAAGAAGTAAAGGCAATTAATTTCATTTTAAATTCTTCCATATTTAAACGATAAGCTCCTTGTCAAGGTGTCAAGTCCTTGTATCTTGAGTGCAGATAAAACGAAAAGCCAAGCCCACTGCCTTCAAGGCAGTTATGATTCAGGTGACCTTCCACTGGTTTTCTGATGTTGTAAATCTTAAAAGGGAGCAGACTGTCCATCTCTCTATCTCAGAGAAGCTAGTGGATTTGAGATGACAATATTCATTCAGCAACCCAACAAATAACCTGCTAGACCACTTGGGCTTCTTAAGTGCAGGTTATTATTGTTGTTGATTACCTTTTAGATGACCCTCCCACGGGTTTTCAGAGGCAGTAAATTGCACGGGAGTTGATTGCCCAGCCCGCAGGGCAAATGGTGAATTCGAACTCCGTGCCTTTAGGTTGACAGTGCAGCTTCTTACCACTAGGACACCAGAATTCCCTTAAGTACAGATAGAATGTAACTATTAATTTTCATTTTACTGTGGTGAGATATACATAACAAAACACTTCTCATTTCAGTCATTTTTTATAGCTGTAATTCAACGATATTGTGCTTTCCATGTTGTATAACCATCACTACTATTAGTTTCCAATTTTTTCATTAACCTTGATAGAAACTCTTGACCCTTTAATCAATACCTCTCCATCTCCCCTCCCACTCACCTCTGTTACCTACTACGAAATTTGAGATCTGTACTTTTACCTTAATTAATGCATTTTTTATAATAAAGAAGATGCTAGCAGAATAAAGTAAAAGATTCTACTTTTCCTGATATGATGGACTTTTATTTGTTGAACATTTTTTAATTTCAGAAAACAAGTTAGGTGCCAGGGAAGAGATGAATCAAATATGTAGCCCTGACCTTTAGGAGCTCATAGTAACTGAGAGGTTAACAATTAGTGTTACTAACAAAACCAAATCCCATGAATGCTTGTTTGGTAACATGAAGGATAGTGATGATTTTGATCAGGAATGTTCATGCAAGAAATTTATGTGCTAGTTACCCCATCTTGTTGTTTTAGTCAGCCCTGAACTTATGCTGACCTCATACACAACAGAATGAAATGGATAGTATGGTGCAATCACCATGATTAGTTGTGAATTGGACCATTGTAATCCAAAGGATTTTGACTGGTTAATTTTCAGAAGTACATCCCCAGGCTTTATTTTCTATTTCATCTCAGTTTGGAAACTTGGCAAAAACCTGTTTAGCATCATAGCAGCAACATGCAAATTTCCACTGACAGATGGATGGTGGTTGCATATGAGGTGCAAAAGCTGGAAATTTAACTGTATTTCCTTCATGGAAGGCAAGGATTCTATCACTGCTCCACCACTGCTATCCTATGTCATCCTTTATAGGAATTCAATAATAGTCCTACTCCATTAAGTTGTTGGAAGATTAATCATGTGCTGGTACTGCAAAGTGTTCCTTATTTTCCTCTCTTCGTTTTTGTAGTAGTAGAAGACAGAGAGCTTTAGAGGCTAAGTAGTGAGGGGTTATGGCTCCAACCCAAAGGCACATGGTTTGAATGCACCAGCTACTCCTCAGGAGAAAGATGGTCAATTTTTTCCCATGTGTTTTATTGCCTTTGAAAATCCACTGGAGAATGAGTTATGAGTCAGTTCAAACTCGATGGTGCATAGCATAGCATAGCATAGCACAGCACAGCACAGCACAGCACAGCATAGCATAGCATAGCATAGCATAGCATAGCATAGCATAGCATAGCATAGCATAGCTCAGCACAACACGCATCACATCGCATCGCATCGCATGGCATAATAAAACACTGATTGACTTGTTTCTGTCAAGTTGGAATTGACTCCTAGCTGACCAGTGAGTTTTTTGAGGCTGTAAATGGCACAGAAAGATTGCTCATCTTTCTCCCAAGGAGTCACTGGAGAATTCGAACCACTAGAGAGGTGTGGCCTTTGGGTTGTGTAACTTCCTGTAGATTATGCCATCAGAGACCTTATAGTAATAGAAAGAACCTCCAAATATTACTTAGGCTTGTGGCCACCAGGAACAAAGATTATTATCCCCAGGCTCTTTTGCTAAAATATCCGTGTGACTAGGTCCAGGCCAATGGAATGCACGTAAAAGCAGTTTGTAGCTTCTAGCAAATGCTCTTAAAGAGATAGAACATGTTTTTATCCTTCTTTTCCTTTCTTCCTACCTGGTAGGAATTCTATCATAGTGTTGGAGGTAGAAGAGTCATCTTGAAATATCAGATTATTTTCTAAAGCAGAGGCCATGCAGGCTGAGCAACAATATAGAAGGAACCTGGGCCATCAGGGCTGCAATGTGCTAAGCCGTCTTGGACAGCTTACCATTGTAATAAAAACAAACATCTACCTTAGTTAGCCATTGTTGTGTTGAATTTGCTGTCACTCCAAATGGAATGTAGATCTAATTAATGAAGATGAGTTGTTGCATATAAAGCCTTTAGAATAGTGTTTAGCACATAAGAAAGGATCAAGGAATTGTGACTAATATTAATATGTTTTCCTCTTACTGTAAAAGATCAGTATGAATTAAATTTCAACATCAAGAAAACAAAAACCTTACAATTGAAGCAATAGGCAACATCATGATAGGAAAACCCCCCCGAAGTTATCAAAGATTTCATTTTCGTTGGATCCACAATCAACACCCATGGAAGCAGCAGCCAAGAACTCAAAAGACAGGTTGCATTGGGGTAATCTACTGTCAAAGTTCTATTTAAGCTGTAAAAGAGCAAGATGTCCATTTACAGACTAATGTACACCTGACCCAAGCCTTGGTATTTTCATTTGTTTCATATACATGTAAAAGTTGGACAGTGGATAAGATATACTGAAGCAGGGTTGATGCCTTTAGCCCATGGACTACCAAAAGAACAAACAAAGTTGTCTTATAGGATGTGAACTCAGGGCGCTCCTTAGTGAAACTATGGTAAAACTTCGTCTGACATAATTCAGACATGTTGTTAATCCCTGAAAAAGGAAGGAAGTCATGTTTGGGAAAGTAGAGTCAGTGAGAGAGATCTTCAATGAGATGGATTGACACAATGATCTCGAGCGGTGTAGGAATTTTGAGAATGGAGCAGGATAGGGCAAGGTTCCTGTTTTACATAAGGTTGCTATGAATTGTAGTTGACTTGACAACACCTAACAACAACTGTAATGAAAGTTATATGGGAGGTCTGGTGACCTAATAGTAAGAAACTGTGCTGCGATTTCAAAGGCATGTGGTTCAAATACACCAGCAGCTTTTTGGGAGAAACATGGGCAATGAAATTTTACTGCCTCTGAAAACCTCCTGGACGGTCAGTTATCGGTCAATTCCAACTTGATGGCACATAATAACTGTAAAGGTGGCTGAAGAAGAAATTCCTGACCACTGAGCAGCAAGATGTGTGTCTACTTTCTATTCCATAGTCCAATAGCTTTCGTTATGGCCAAGACCCATATCTTCAGTCTCTCTTCTGCCCACAGTCTGTTCCTCACATTTTCCACATACCAAATACCCAACTCCTGCTCATATCAGACTTAAATCATACTGCCACTAGCTTAGACATTACTTATGAAGAGAAGAAGCGGCAGCAACCCAGGAGAAGTATGAGCAAAGAGTCAGGTCCTGTGGATCAATTTGTAATTTTTCTTGTGGCAGCAAGAGGAGCATGAGCAATGTGTGCACTAAATCCCCTGCAATGACAGTAGCACGACAACGTGTCTTGGCGTGAATTATTTGTCTTTAAGTCCTCTGGCCAAGGTGGGACTGGAATTTTGGGAGCAGAAGGATTGTAGGTAAATGTAAGTATTTCTCAGCTTGGGTCTGTATGTTGTTATGGGTGCTGGGGGCATCATGGGGCTAACATTTTTCCCCTGTCACTCCTCTCAGCCAAGAAGGAAAAGAAAGGAGGAGCTCTGTTCCTCTAGGAAAGCTGAATAGCAAATAATTTCTGGGCAGATCAGTCATCCAGTCTCTCTAATAAAGTAGATTTGTTAGAGAAATACTGAAACGATTCATTCAGAAATCATAATGACTTTATTGCTGAGTTTATACATTAAGGATGATACAACCAACTTATCTATTTATTAATTTTCACTCCCTTCTTCCTTCCTTATCATCCCTGTTAACACTCCTAGAATGATTCTATCTGTGTGTAAACTTCCCCTCAGCTTTTTATATTAACGATTTTATGCTGTAATTGCCCCTTTGTGACTCACATGCCACTCAGTGAAATTTTTACTAGATTCATCCATGTTGCCCAGTATTTCAAGAATATTTGATGATTATTAAGTGATGCATAATATTCCATTGTGTGAATGCAGCATGGTTTATTTAGCCATTCATCCAATCATGGACATTGGGGTTGTATATAACTCTTTACTATTGTAAACAATGTTGCAATAGACATGAATGTGCATATGTCAGTTTGTGTCAAAGCTCTGATATCTTTGGAACATATATCTAGTAGTGGCAAGAATATTTGATGATTATTAAGTGATGCATAATATTCCATTGTGTGAATGCAGCATGGTTTATTTAGCCATTCATCCAATCATGGACATTGGGGTTGTATATAACTCTTTACTATTGTAAACAATGTTGCAATAGACATGAATGTGCATGTGTCAGTTTGTGTCAAAGCTCTGATGTCTTTGGAACATATATCTAGTAGTGGGATTCCTGGATCAAATGATATTTCTATTGCAAACTTTCTAAGGAAGAGCCTAACATTTTTTCCTGTAGTGCTTGCACCATTTTATATTTGCACCAGAAGTGGATGAGAGGTCCAATCTCCACACATGTTTTCAACATTTGTTACTTCATATATTATTATTAAAACATATTTTGGGTTTTTTTTTCACCAAAGTGATGAATTGACTGAAGACAGAGGCAATACATGATAAGAATTTTATCAAATATTATAATAAGCTAATTATATTAATCAATTGTAATTAATGTTATAAAACAAAAAGTTCCTGGATGTTTGAGTGAGAATACAAAATGATTTGTAAACTTTCACTCAAATTTAAAGAAAAAGCTATAATTGTGGTTTTTGATTGACTTTGAGTCAAGCACGATTCATAACGACCCTATGAATAAAAGGACTGAAGCCCCCCTGCAACTATCAACATTTATCAAAGTTCATAGAGTTTCCGGAGGCATATTGTTCAGGAAGTGGATGCCACTCCTGCTTCCAGACCTGTCATAGTATACTATTGTTGTTATGTGCCGTTGAGTTGCCTGCGATGCATAGTGACCCCTATGTCCAGCAGTTCTGATCCCTTCCCTGCCCTGAGCCAGTCTCACTAATTCCAACACATCAACTCCCATTGCCTCAGTTACTGTATCAATTCATCTCATCGGGAGTCTTCCTCTCCTGTGCTGCCCATCCACCCTTCTGAGCATGATACTATAAAAAAAGAAAAGACAGGAAAAGAAAAGTAAAGAAAACAAAAGAAAAGAAGAAAAGAGAAGAAAAAGATAGTGATCTCATGGTAAGGAAGGAATTGTGCTGTCAATCCAAAGCAGGGCGTTCAAATCCATGGCTGCTCTGATGGAGAAATCTGGGCAATCTCCTCTTATGCGATTTACAGCTTTTGAGACCCTGCTGGAGGGTAAACCATAGGTCAGTTTTGACTCCATGGCACACAACAACAACAGCAACAACAGTACATATTACATTTTTATAGTGGTTGAGAGTGCTGATGGGGTAGTCTAGAAGGAGTTGTGCTGCATCAAAGGCAGTACCTCTCTGGTGGTTTGAATCAAGGGGGAAAGCTAGGTAATCTCTTCTCATGTGATTTACAGACTCAAAAACCCAATAGAAGGTCAAGTATGCATCAGTTTTGACTCAACAGAAATGTATTTGTGTTTTCTGCTATTGGTGAAAGGTGGAGGGAAACTTAGGAGCTCTTTTAGCTGAGTAGAAGTCATGGTTATTAGTGTGAGTGTTTCTTATTTGAAGGATGTGCTTAATAGACATTATCAGTACTTGCTGGTATTTCCAATTCTCCTCCACATCCTGATCACATGAAACAGTCAGGCAGTATTTTGTGACTAGTTATACCCAGTACAGTGTAATCAGAAATGAGATGCGAGGATTTGAAGTTGGACTGTATTTTGTTTTCCTTTGTGGCAGAGAATCTTGAGATGACACTGCAACAATATAGTGGAAACTTCATCAGCCCAAATCCCTGAGTCACTGTGTGGACCACAGTCCCTACAAACTACAGTGAAGATATAAATTTGTTGTTATTGTTAGATGATGTCAAGTCAACTACAACTCATAGTGACTCTATGAGCAATAGATTGAAACTTTGTCTTATCCTGTGTGATTCTTACAATCTCAGCCATGTTCAAACTCATTGTTTAGTCACTGTGTCAATACATCTCATTGAGGGTTTTCCTCTCTTTCATTGACCTTCTACTCTTTAGAGTTTATACATTAATAAGCATGTGGATTAATAAGAAGTAAAAGTATGTTGTGTTAAGCCCCTGAGATTTTGAAATTCTGAGTATCTACAACACCAATCTCATCTATTCTGCAGAATGGTCCCAAAATAAAAAGGGAGAGAAAGTCCTTGAGCTTCAGCAGTGACAATAAAGACATAACAAATGTTGCTGTGTAGATCTGGTGATGACTGAGGCAGGGATATCAAGAATAGAAGGAACATTTGAAGAAGTGTGAGAATGTTCCTAGGCCGTATGTCTCTGTCATTCTTACCTTGTGTTATGACATAGATCATGAGAACAAAGACTATTAAGGAACCAGAACATTCTTCAGATCTTGTTTTCATCTTTTATTTTCTTCAAATTAGACTCTTATTTTGATTTGAGTGAAATTTTACAAAGCAAAGTGGTTTTCCATTAGTTTATATGTATTTTGTTTTATAACATTAAAATCTTGTTTTCTAACATTCTACCTTTGCTCACCCTCAAGCTTTCTGAGCAGGCTAAGTACATCCTATTCTCTGTGGAACACTTTGTATAGATTTCAGACTTTTTAAGATGGAGAGGAAAGAGAACAGAAGGGAATAATAAGAATATTAACACCTTCTTGCACTTTTATACAGAATGCTTTTTTCTTGTATTTTTACATTATCACACTGGATTCCAATTACAATCCTGCAAGACAGGGATAATTATCTAGGCTTGTACATTTATTCAGATGCTCAGCAACATTTTTTTTTAAAATACCCACTGTGTTTTGGAGATCCTTCCATGGTAACAGTAGTTTGTAATTGATTAGTACCATGAAGACTGATGGTTTGAACCTACCCAATGGCACGCCTGGTAATTTGCTTCTGGCAAGGTTTAAGTAAGAAAACTTAAGGCAGTGCAGTTCTACACTGTTATATATGGGGTCACCACGTGACAGCTGGGGTTACAATGTGTTGGGTAATTATGTCAAGTGTTGGAACATGAAGTTACATAGGATATAGCTCCTGCTCTCAGGTGGCTGGGTGAGTTGAGTCACTGCAAAGACACATTGCTTGTTCAGTCTGATGTAGTTGGTCAGGATCCAATCCTGACTGTTTGATTGTGCCTCTATACTTTTGGCAGAGAAGGGGCAAGGCAGATATATTTTCATGAATGGGAATGCTTACTACATTCTAGTAAAAGTCATTTCCTTCTTATTGTTCCTGGGAAGCCAAGGAGTCACATCACACCTAGGCAGTACGTCCACCTATTGGTTACCTACATCCTGCTCTGTCCCCAACTTGCTTTTTGCTGGCAGAACTCTTTTCCCCCCAACTCTCCCACACTCATACACCTCAATTAAAGCTAATTTCTCACAGACTTACAGAAAAAAAACATGTGGAAAGTCCACACTATGGTTATTCTACTTGTGATTATAATGGAGATGCAATATAGCTGGCAATAGAGTCTTAGATATTTCATCTAAAAAAATAGCACAAAAGTGGTGTGTCCTATGCTTTGAAGGTAATTGTTTTGTAAGAACTGATGCTTATTCTTGGAACTGCTGCAGCCACTTTGTGACCATGAGGAGAAAAGTCTGAGGGCAAATTCAACACACTGTGGAGAGGCATAGAACAATCCAAAACAAAACAACCAACATGATTGTTCTTCATGTTGATCAGCTAAACTAAATGAACTTTTGCTACCATACATATTTAATGTTCTCATTGCTTAAGTCCACTGAAGTTGAGAATTTAATTACTTGTAGCTAGAGGTCTCCTAACTGATACTGGCAGAAAAATCTACCAGCAAATGTGTACTGAGTGCTGCTTTGGCTATTAACTTGTTCTCTTGAGCAAGGCATAGTGCCTTCATAGGCCTCAGTTATGTGCAAAATGAAAGTAGCATTAAAAGCCAGTTTCAGATTTTACTTATCACAGTTTTACTCTGGATCCAGCATTATGATCGCTACCTTGGGGATGCAAAGAACAGTAAGAAGGGTTTATGAGAATTAGGAATAAAACAGATCAGAACCTTCTGGTAGAAAAGAGAGAGAAAGGGGTCTTCATTTCCATTATCTGACAGAAGCAAAATGTGTCAGAAAAATGACAATTAAGAAAGGAAGGGTGGTCTCTTTTCTTTCCAGACAAAATTGGAAATTGCCTTTTCCTTGTCATTGAAGAATGGTATCATTCTTCATCATTGAAGAATTGCACTGGATGTGTAGATTGCTTTTGGTAGAATTCCCAAACCATTTCAGAAGCCGTTCTAGGATCCTTACCTCACTCTCCTTTGCCTGGTCAGCTGTTCAGTATCATTTCCTTTCAGGTGTCTGAATTATGTCTTCCTTGTTATAAGGTAGAACAGAACTTGTTGATGTTCGCTACAGCCAGGTAGGAGATGAGAGACAGGATTCCATGAAAATCACACAGTGTTTTATCCCTCTCAGATATTGGAATCAGAATTACTAGAATTCCTCTTGTTAAATACAGATTCTGAGTTTCACTCAAAGTGTAAGGAGTTAAATATATCTGGTACTGTGCTAAATGCTTTGTAAGCATCACCATTCTCTTGGCATCCTCACAACAATATTATAAAGTAGGTGCTTGTAGAAATTGTAGAAACCAAGGCTCAGCAAGATTAAAAAACTCAGCAAAGGTCAAGCTGGTAAGTGATGGAACTGGGAGACTTCTTGTTGTTGGTATGTGCTTTCATGTTTACTTCAACTCATAGTCAGTGATAAGATAATATTCACCTTCGTGCAAAGAAGACTTGTTAATACAACTGTCATTCAAACATACACACCAACCACTAAAGCCAAAGATGAAATTATTTCTATCAACTTCTGTAGTCTGACATGAATTAAATATTAACTCAAGATGCACAAATAATAGCAACTAAAATGTAGAAGTTGGAAAGAAAAGACTTGCAGTTGGAAAATAGTGACTTAGTACATAAATGAGGTCAGAAATTACAAATGAGAGTATTTTATACAATAAATGATTTATTTATTGCAAATATCTTTTTGAAAAAGTGTGAGTGATGACCATGTATCTGAATCTTACCCAAGTATATACAAAGGAATTTTTAAAACTTACTGTGTCTATGGAAGCAGGAGCAACATCCACTTCCAAAATGCCTTGCCCCTGGAACCTCGATGTACAAATAGTGCTCAGGCCTTTCATTCCTAGGATCGCTATGAGTCTTCTACGACTGGACGACACCTAACAACAACGACAACATGGATAAAGAAGGTGGGACAGCTCAAAACTGGCAGTTACAATAAGGCCAAGAGCTGAATTTCATCAAGTGCTCATTTGCAAATTCAAACTGAAGGTGACACAAATGAAGATATGCTCACGAAAGCCAACACATGACCTTGAGCATATTCCACTTGAACTTAAAAACCATTTCAAGAATTGTTTTGATGCATTGAACGCAAGTGACAAATAATCAGAAAAGCTATGAGACTAAAGTTTGGGTTCATACAATTCTTTTTTTTTGGTTTCTGACTTGGACTGTAAGTAAGACTTGCCATCAGTGCAACTAATCTACTTTTTAAAATACCAATAATTTTGAAGAGAGCTACCTTGTCAAATGGATGGCAGGGATTCATATTCCCATTCCAAAAAAAGATCTACCTAATCTGTTTTTCCAAAAGCCAAGACATTTTCAAGAGAGCTACCTGACCAACTGACTGGAAATGACTCATATTTGTTCCCATTCCAAAAAAAAAAAAAAGGTGATACAACAGAGTTCAAAAATTATTGAGCAATAGCATTAATATCACACACAAGAAAAATAATGCTGCAGATTATGAAAAAAAAACTTGAACAATATTGAACAATATGTCAACAGGGAACAGCTAGAAATTCAAGCCAGGTTCAGACAAAACAATGGCATGAGAGCTATCATTGCTGATGTCAAATGAATCTTGGCTGAAAGCAAAGCATACAGAAAGATGTCTGCATGTGTTTTATTGACTTGCAAAGACACTTGACTGTGTGGATCATAACAAATTATGGACTGCATTGAGAAGAATAAGAATCTCAGATAACTTAATTTTGCTAGTGAGAAACCTATGCACAGACCAAGAAGCAGTTTTCTGCAAAAAAAAAAAAAACCACCCAAAAAAACCCCAAAACACCAAAACCACAACAGTGTTCAATGCCTCAAAATTATTCTTAAAATGATTTTTAAATTCAGGCAGGATAGAATCAATGTTGTCTTTTGGTTATTGTGGACTTGTTTTTCTTTTCTTCAGCCTCAATTTGAACTTGTTGTTGTTATGTGCCTTTGAGTCGCCTGTGACTCATAATGACACTGTGCACAAGAGCTCTGAACTCTGTCTTTCCTAAGCCATTGTCTCTGATCCACCTACTCCCATTAACCCAGTCACCAAGTCTGTTCATCTCATTCAAGGTCTTCCTCTCTTGCGCTGTCCCTCTACCATCCCAAGCATGATGTCCTTTATTAAGGACATGTCCCTCCTTGCTACATGCCTAAAATACGGCAGATGGCACTTCAGAATCCTTGCCTCCTAGGAGCAGCTTTGTTTCATCCTCTTCAGGATGAATCTGTTTGTTCTCCTAACAGTCCATAGTATATTCAGTACTCTTCTCCAGCACCACAACTCAAAGGCATCTACTCTCCTTCTATCATCCCTAGTCATTGTCCAGCTTTCTGATGCTTAGCAAATAATCACAAAGACCATGGACTGCATCAGGCGCACCTTGGTCTCCAGACTGACATCATTGCTCTTCAGTATTCTGGAAATGTCCCTGACAACAGACTTTCACAATGCAATTTATCTTTTGATTTCTTGACTGATGATATCAAGAGTGTTGATTGTAGAGCAAAGCACATGAATAATTGATGATCTACTCAAAACCAGCCTCTGACCTGATAGTGAAGGTTTCTAATGATTCTTTCCATAGAGGTAGTCAATCTGATACCTGTGCAGTCTGTTAGGTGAGGTCCAAGTGTAAAGATGTCATTTGAGGTTTTAGGTATTTGCAATGGATGAATCATTAATAGTACAAAATTCAATTATTTCTGTCTTCTACACTATTGACACTGAAAATTACACTGAGCTTCAAGAAGCCAAAACAAAGGGAGAAATACTGATGTAAAAGAGTTGAACAAAATATTTCAAAGAGCAGCTCAAGAAGGTAAATTAAAATATAATAACATGTGCAAAGAGCTGGAGTTACAGGGGGAAAAAGAAGCTTTTTCTCGGCATTTCTCAAGTTGAAATAACAAAAAACAAATTTCTTTTTGCAACAAAAGTCTTGAGTTGCAATGCTGAGAGATGCTATGAGTAAAATCTTGACTGATCCAGTAAGCATCAAGAGATCAAAGCGTCTTCCTGGAAGATAGATACAAATAAAGTCACTGTACCAAAAAGAATTGATCAGAGCTGAAATACTTCAGGAAGTTCTGTCACCTATATTTCCCAACTATCATTCCTTTTTAATTGTCTCCAACATTTGAATTCCAGTCACAAATTATTATTAACACAAATTGCATGTTTGGTGTGTTTCAGACTGCAAAATTTGGTTTGTGGTTGTTGTTGAGTACTATTTACTCAGAACCAACTCATAGAGGACCCTTTAGTGGGTTTTCAGAGGCTTTATATTGCATGGGAGGGGATTTGTCTATCTTTCTTTTGCAGAGCAACTGGTGGGTTCAAACCACATACCTTTTTGTTGGCAGCACAATTCCTTACCACCAAGACATCAGAGCTCTCTACAGAATTTGGTAGAATCTTCAATTTTCTACTCATTGGCTTTAGCTATTGGTGCATATAGTTGAATAATAGATGTATTAACAGATCTTCCTTCTATGTGTATGGAATGTGTCCTATCACAGCATTGTACTTAAGGGATAGAACTTGAAATTATCTTCTAAACTATGAATGTTCTGGCATAGTTGATCAAGTGATTGTCTGACTTTAAGTGGCCAATTGCAATTCATCTCATCTCACATGTCAATCTCTGTGTGTTCCATTTCATTTTTTATAACTTTCAGTTTTCTTATATTAATATTTTGCACATCCTACATTCCAATTATTAAAGGACATTTTTCAGCTGTTTCACCTCATTTCAAGTGACTTCAATGTGGAATCTACCTCTACTATTATAGGTACCTATTTCCAGAAGTGTGGTATTTCATAAGTGGATGGCCAATCCTATTTCCTACTTGGCCTTAATCTTGGAGCTTTGATAAACCTTGACGACCATGCTGGACCTTTCTGCCACTTGAATCACTGGTGGCACAGAAACCCACAAGGCACTCCAGTGCAGCAAACAGATAGACAAGTGCTGTTTTCTAAGAGCAAATGATTATTACACACACACACACACACACACACACACACACACCTGGCCTATAAATTCATTGCTGTCGTTGTGTACTGTTGAGTCAGAAATGACCCATAGCTAATGGATTTTCAGATTAAATAAGTTGCATATGAGGAGCTTAGCTATCTTTCTCTCCTTTGGAACTTGGTAGTTTATACAAACCACTCCCCCAATACAACTGACTATCAGATAAGTGCTATACCTCCACCAACAATTCAGGCATAAGAATATCAGGCTGCAGAACCAACTGAGGTCTGTCTTGGTGCAGCAGGATGAGGCCCTTAGTAGTACTGGAACTTTCCAGGTGAGCATAGTATGATATGGACAGTGGCTTCTCTGGTTCTTTGGTGTCATTGCTCAGTGGAGAGTCAACTCAATGGTGCTGGCACTCTGTCTCAGGGCTCAGGGCCCAAGCAAGGCTGACAAGGTGTCAACTGAGTGAGGCATGAAAGGGGACCTAAAAGGACATGCTCCTAACCCTCTTAGATTTGTGGCTAAGTGCACTTCTCGTATAGAAGCCCACCTCTAGCTATAAATATATAATTTCATCAAAGACTATATAGTACTGGTGATATGAAACCAAATCTTGGGGTGCCTGGGACAATATCTACTACATAGTAGTATTGTTAGTTGCCATCAAGTTAGTCTCCTGACTTATGGTGACACCATGTGAAAGAGAACAAAATACTGCCCAGCAGGGTATAATCATCATGGTGAAGTTCAGATCAGACTGTTTTAATCCATAGAGTTTTCATTGGCCAAGTGTTTGAAGTAGATTACCAAGTCTTTCTTCCCAGTTTATCTTCTTTTTTTTTTTGTTTTTAATGTATGTTTTTAATTCTTTTTTTCTCCCCCTTCACTTTATTTTTATATTATATTGGTTTGCATACAAAATTCATATACATTATATATCATTCATGTTCATTGCATTTCACACATTCCTACATTCACATTGTGTTTCAATCACTCATATACATTGTGTTTTATAAAATTAATCACCATTCATCTATGTCAATTATTACCCCATCTTTTCAGGTCCCCATTGAATCTTTCCTAACTGCTTCACCTCTTCTTCCCCTCCCAACATTCCTTCCCCACTCCCTGACTCCCTGCTGTCCTCCCTAGTTCATCTTAATGTGGAAGCTCTGTCAGTAACTGTTTAGTAACATAGAAACATGTAGGCCTTTATTGATAGATAAATGGTGGCTATGCTTGAAGAATATTAGTCAGGAATCAAACTTGGTTCTCCTTCATGGAAGTGGAGACTCCCACCATGAATCTTCTTCAATGCTCAAGAATCACATAGTAGGTATATAGGATGAATAAGTTAATGAAATGGGGTACAAGGTGTGAAGGGCAAGGAGGCTAGGTAGTCTACCTTCTGCTGTTGCATCCTTAAAAGAGGGTAAATTGTCTAATAATGGTTTTCCAACCCAAGGCCCTGGAGAGGGTGGCTGACATGCCCAAGGCATGAGGCCAAGGCCCAGTTCAAGTCCATGTTTGGAGAATGTATTATGAATGCAAGGTGTAGGAAATAGAAATTATTAAACTCGCAGATAGGGACAGAAATGCCTTTGTGTGGTGGCAGAGTCGGGAAATTATGCTGAAGCAATGCATAGCAAATCAGGCTGTGCTAGGCAGAGAGGGGCTTTTATTCTCCAGGTCCCGAAGTTCCTTTAGTATCTTTTGTGTGCAGCCGCTGAGGCCCTTCTGGGAGGAGAGAGAGAAGCTGGTAATTTCGTGCCTGATTGGCAGACTATCCAGAGCCAATAAAGATATTTGTTTTCTTGCTGAAGAGCTCACCAACTCAAATCTCAGTGCCTCAATTTTATCTTTCTCTTCTTATGATACCCACCCCTTCTTTTCCATTATGGAGAGAAATGAAAGCTATCTATCTTTCTCCATTCACATAGCTTAGTGGGGGCTCAGTGGGAATAGTGGTCTTCACTTTGAACAGATGAACAGTTGCCCAGCTACTGGGCTTTTCTCCTGGCTTCTGGCTTCCTTTAGTACAATCTCCATAGCTCAGCTGTGCCTCCTGTAACTCTGTGGGGCTTGCTGTTTGTACTCTTATGGTCTTTGCTCTCCTCATTTTATGAATGAAGACTAGTGACTGGTCTAGGGTCTCAGAGTTAGTAAATTGTGACACTGGGATCTGATTCAAGATTATCTGATTCTGGAGTCCAAGGCCTTGGATTCTTTGAGTGTCCCAATTCACTCTAATATTATTTAAGAACTCCATAGTGATTAAAAATTTCCTCACTGGGGACTCAAAGTTGGTTCTCCAAGATTGGTCAATTCTTGACTACTTCTTGAAGTTTGTACCCAAAATATACCTACTGGAAAATTGAAGGGATCTTGGAGACAAAGCAATCCATTCCTTTAATGTTTTTATTTTTTATTTTTTTTTTAAATTCAGTCCATCCTGTTGGGATTGATTTTGTGGATGATGAAATTTAGGCCTAGGCGGCTTCTTCAGTGGTGGCTGGAGGGCAAGCACCTGCATCCTCATTCTAGCTCAGTCCTGTCCATTTCATCTACACCATATATTAGGATTAAGTTCAGGAATGAAGCATAGACACCTCAAACAGTAATTTACCAATAATATTTTTATGACAAGAAGCTTTTCTGCAATCCCAAAAGCACATGGTTCAAATCTACCAGCTGCTCACAGAAGAAGGATGGACAGTCTCCTCCTGTGTGATTAACTGCCTCTGAAAATCTGCCAGAGGGGCAACTATGGGTTGGTTCCAACTCAACAGTACACAACAACCACACGTAATCATGTAAAAGAAATCAAAGGCAAGCAGTTGAGGTTTGGTATGGAAACTCCACTTCCATACCAAGGATTGACAACTTGATCTTGTAATTTACCATGTGTGACTTGTTTACACAAATCTCCTCCTGGTTCAGAACAGTTTCTGAAGCTCCAGCTATCACATCCAGCCCCTGGTAGTAGGAGTAGAAAGGCTTGGTCCTTCCTTTTTTTTTATATAATTTTTTATTTTTTTTTTTT
>NW_006399843.1:9192516-9271078 GCF_000299155.1 Elephantulus edwardii | reverse complement strand
ACTTCTCTATGCAACCTTAATTCTGGATTCCTGTGCTAACCATAATACTCAATCATATATCACTTCTTTTGGGACATTTCATGTAACATTTCTGTCTCTTGGACAGAATTTAGAAGCCGTGGTGGTGCAGTGGTTAAGAACTCAGCTGCTAACTGAAAGGTGGATGGTTTGCATTCACGAGACCCTCTGCACTAGAAAGACATGACCATCTGCTTCTATAAAGGTAGAAGTCTGTCTGCCTTGGAAACTCTATGGCATAGTTCTACTTCATCTTATAGGGTCTTTACAAGTTGGAATCCGCTTCACAGCACTGAATTTGGACGTTTGGTTGGCCAGAACTTAGTCAAGCTAGTTAAAAAGGTAGCGAGAAAATGGTCACCTACAAGCTGGGTGCCCAGTTAAAAGTTAGGATTTTGGTACTGTCACCAAGAAAAAAAAAGGAGAGGGTAACTATTAAGAAACATTCCCAGAGTTAGTTCATTGTAGACTGTCAAGGAAAAAGAAAAGACCTTCAATGAGATAATATGGAACAATAATGTAGGAATAGTATTACAAACAACAATGCCTTCAGACATAGCAAAGGTTGTAAAGATGGGACAGCATTTCATTCTTTTGTACATAGGGTCACCATGGATCAGAAACAACTTGATGGCACCTACCCACAGGAGTTGGTCTCTGCATTGGCTGCCCACATCATACCGCCCAGTCTGCTCCTCTAAGAATTTCTAACTGAGAGGAAAACCCAACCAACAACTCTGGACTGAAAGAAAAATCAAGGTTTGTTGGTTTGGTTGGGGTTTTTCTCCCCCTTCTTCTTATCTATTCTTCCCCCCTCCCTCAATTCTCCAGATAAAGGCAGGGGATTTTGAATCTGGAAGAGTTTGTGTCACGGAAGTTTTAAACATAATAACCCTTAGCATGGTTCTTTTGCTCCTATTGAGTTTCCGTCCACTTCAAAGGCATCTTTGGTGTAGCTTTGGGGCTGCCTTGAATTTGTAAAATATAAAAGTGGAGGGGCTTGGAATGGACAGAGGATGGCATGATTGCATGTATGCATAGACACGTTATATGTATATATGAAAAGATGTATTTTTAGAAGAGAAAAAAAACCTACTCCCCCATATCCTGGTACTTTTCCAGGTATATCTCAGACTGAAACATCTCTGAATACTGATATACATCTTTTGCCCATTCTTCAAGTAACAGAGAGCCATGGCTACTACGGCTTTGAATGTGTAGAGGAATTAGAGGTTTAGAATGAGAGAAACAGAACCTGCGAGCTGGAGATAGAACTTGGAGGTGGATCCCAACTATCTGCTTTCACAGATGAAAAACACTGAGTTGTAATCAGTTTGCTTGAACTTGTCAGCGCTGGGGCCAGCATCCCACCTTTCTGGCCCCTAGTCTAAGGCTATTTATTTGTACCTGTTGTTTCTCTACAATGTATGTATTTTTATATTGTTGTCTGGCCATTTCATATGAGGTGGCGTTATTATTATTTCTCCAGCTAAAAAATTCCTATTATATTCAAAGCACTATGCAAAGCTTTGGAGTAAGGAGAATAAAAAGATAAATATGACACAGAGCCTCCCTAAAAGAATTTACGGTCTAGTGAGGAATGCAGATACATCAACACCTAACTATAAGGTAAGACAGAGGCAGTAAAAGTTAAATATATAAGCAATGGTGGCAGTGGAAAGATTGATTTAATGTCTGTTTTAGGGGGATTTTCCACCACTTTTCCATTAGTTTGTCACATTGTAGAGACTTACATGTTGCTATGAAGCTTTGCTACTAGTATTTAAACTTGTGGTGACTTGTGGACAGATTTCAGACTATGACAGACTAAGAAGTAAGGTTTGGATGTCAACTGCTGAAAATCAGCCAGTGCTCTTATATTTGAAAACAAAATATTATCCAAGAAGACTTAAGCATAAAAAGCTGGTGATAATGGTGCCGGGCATGGCAATATTTCCTTCTTTGAACATAAGGGCTCTATGAGACATAACTCTCTTGACAGCGACTAACAACAACAGGGGCACTGTAGAATACTTCATAGGAGAGAACTCTGGATAAAGATCTAGGGGGAAGCAATCTCAATTAGAAGAAAAACACAGACACAGGCCCAAAAGCCCTAGTACTAGCTTCTGGCTCCCTTGGTCTGGATATTGTGGTTGGTCTTGGATGCCGCTGAGTTGTCTACAGCTCAATGACCCTATAAACAACAGACAGAAACTTTGTCTTATCCTGTGCTATCCTCCTGATCCCCCACATGCTTACCCCCATGGGTACAATCACTGTGTCAACCCATCTCCTTAAGGGTTTTCCTCTTGTTCTCTGACCTTCCGCCTTTCTCAGTATGTCCTTTTCCCGAAGACTAGCCCCTCTTGACAACATGCCCAAAGTATATGAGACCAAGTTTCACCATTCCTGCTTCTAAGGAGCACACTGATTGTACTTCCTGCAAGAAAGACATGTTTGCTCTTTTGACGGTCCATGGGGTAGTCAGTACTCTTTGCCAAGATCACCATTCAAAGGCAATGATTCTTTTTTGGTTTTATTTATTCACTGTCCAACTCTCAAATGCATAGGAAGCAATTGAAAATACCATGATCTGAACCAGGCACACTTCAGTCCTTAAGCTGACATTTTTGCTCTTTAACACTGTGGAGAGATCCTTGACAACAGATTTGCCCAATGCAACGTGTCTTTTGAGTTCTTGACTCTTGTTACCATGGATGCTGATTTCTAGTACTGTAATTCTAGAGGGCTCAATGACAGGGCCCAAGATGAGAAAGTCCAGGGGGTGGTCACTTCTACCTCAAGACAGGAGTGCCAATCCTATTCACCTGCTGAGTTGTCTGCTTATTTTTCAATTAGACATGAAAATTGCCTGAAATAAACCAAGTTGGATCTGGTTCTCACAGAGACCAATAGAAGTAAACTTTATCTAAAGCTCCAGGTTACTCTGATAAACAAAGCGGTGCTTTAGAGTTGAAGAAGGAGATGATTACAATACTGATAGTGGCAGAAGAAGAAGGGGAGTTATGAGCTAAACTCCACACTACAACCTGGGAGTCTCAGTGGCACAATGGTCAAGTGATCAGCGGCTAATTGAAAGGTTAATGGTTTGAATCCACCCAGCAGCTATTTGGGAGAAAGACCTAGTTAGTGATCTACTCATAAAGATAACAGCCTAAACAATCCTTTGTGACTGTCCCACTTTGTCACAGACATGTGATCTTTATGCATTGGAACAGACCTGTTAAAGCTTCCAATAATAATAATAACACAGTAGAACTTCAAGGAGAGGAGGTCAAACAGGAGAACACAAGGTCCCAGACCACTCAGAGGCAATGCCATACTTTGCAGACTCTGAGATCCAGGGCAGCAGGGAGCTTGGGCCAGGTCCCACAGCTTGCCCCTGGAGCACTGAGATTGGAGCCCAGCTCAGTCCAGGGTCCAGTCCACTCCAGTGCATGGCACCTACCCTCCATCAGCTGCTCAGTCCATAATGAAGCCCTTAAATGCAGACAAATGAGAACAAGAGTCCATGGCCCTGAATGCCTCTCTTCATTTGTGAGAAGGGGTAGTCTTGTTTCCAGCAGTGTTAATTACAAAGTTACCTGGTTCTCATCTTTGCCTGCCTTTCCTCTTGCTTCTGAGGAGGGTGGGGGAGAGAAATGACTGCTATGGTGTTGATAGTAGGGTGGAGGTTACGACTCACTCTGGTGGTCCCTGTATACAGGTGGGACAAGCAGGGCAGTGCTTAACTGATGCAGTGGTGGTAGAAGGACCAAGGAAGATCCCTGGAAATTAACTGGATGTGGCAGAGGGTGATTCTAGGATAAAATGACAGCCAACTGCTGACCTGTCCCCTAATCTGCATTGGGTGATGTGACTAGCATTATTTGTTAAATTATCTAAACTTGGGGGCCATTAGACTTTAGACTTGTATTCATCTCTTTATACACTCCCACAAGACCTATAAATCTTATTGTGAATCTCTTTGTCAGTGCTTATTTAATTATCTGCAATAATTTTGTCAATCCCTGCCTTTCCTAACAGGTGGGGTCCTCTGTGAAGGTCCAATTTGTTCAGCACTGAATCCTCAGGCTCTTACACACAGGCTGACGGGCAAGAAGAATTGCTCAATTGGACCGCTGGGAGCCGGTTCTTGTCTGTTTCTGCTCCAGATGCTCTGTAAAATTATGACTTAAGTTGCCATTTATCTTTTCTTTGCATCATCTCATCAACATCAACCAAACAAAATTAAATTTGTTTTCTAAGAAAGTTAAACAAAGAATTCTCTAAACAACCACCACACACCAAACTAAGCCTTTTGCCTTCAAGCCAACTATGACCCATGACCACCTCACATGTTTCAGTGCAGGACTGAACTCCACAGGATGGGCAATGATGGGTTTTCAGCAATAGACTAGGAGGTCTTCCTCCTGCCCCCCCCCCCCCGCCCGGTGGTCCTTATGGCCTAGAAGTTTCACTTTCAAATGTGTGTACAAAAGAATTGAAAACAACATCTGAAACAGATGCATACCAGTGTTCATTGCAGCACTATTCCCAGTGGCCAAAAGGTAGAAACAACTCAAGTCTCTATCCACAGATGAATGGATAAACACAAATAGGATGTATGTGTAGTGTTGTTGTTGTTGTGAACTATCAAATTGAAACCAACTCATAGCTGACCCTCCAGAGGGATTTCAAAGGCAACTAATCACATGGGAGGCTACTTCTAAACCTTCTCTTGTGGAGCAACTGGTGGATTCAAACTGTGTATCTTTGGGATTACAGTACAGCTTCTTACCACTAGGCTACCAGAGCTCCCCTGTATGAGCACAATGGAATACTATTCAGCCATCAAGAGGAATGAAGTTACACGTTACAACATAGATGAACCTTGACAACACCAAAATAAATGAGTCAAGGAAGAACAAATGCTGTCTAATTCCACTTTTATGAAATATATAATATAGGTAGTGACAAATAAAGACATTGCTGGTCACAGAAAACAAAATTTAAAAAATCTTGCTTACGGATGGCATTGAATTCGATACTATGCTAACGATGGATTGGCATAGTGACTATTACAGAGGCTTGAGCATGCTGGCAATCATAAGGATGGTGCAAGATAGGGCAGGATTCTGATCTACTGTTCATAGGATAAGAACTGCTGTACTTCAGTGCCATGGAGTTGACTATGACGATAGCAACCGTGTGAACCACAGATTTGAACCCCGTCTTATCCTGCGCCATCTTCATTAATAGAAATTTGAAAGCAAACAAACCCCCAAAATGCCAAATCCTAAATCTACTGAGAACATTAAAATATTTTTTTATATCAACAACCTATCAGATAAGGCTGGGTAACCTGGCTTCTGAGGCCCTGGTTCTAATTTCAGATGTTCCACTTGCTCTTAGTCTAAATAATTCACCTCCTTGTGCTTCTAGGGTGCTTGGGAGGATCTCTGGATATCAGCTGTGAGGTTCTTTGAGTAGCCTTGAGTTGTTAGACAGTTGGATAGTTTTATTTGTGAAAGGCTTGACACCCTTGGTCTTTACTAAAGACAGAGCCAATCATCTATTCAAGAGAGACTTAGGGCATCAGTCAGAACTTCCTGTCAGAACCATAGCAGAATTGGAGGTGGTAAGAGTAAATGTTGTAAGCAAGTAGGGCATCAAACTCTTGTTGGGGCTGTAGGGATGAAGGACAAGATTAGAGACCTTGGAAGGACTTTGTGTAGTGTGAGAGTCAGTGGCTGAAGAAGATAGGGACAGAGATTTCTACTCCTTTTCTGATTTATCTGGAACTGCATAACAATGTTCGCATATCAGATTTCAAGCAAACACCTGCTGAAAACCCTTGTCTTGGGAGAAGCTCCAGGAAAATCCAGAAGCTTTGGGGAGAGTCCTGCAAGGCAGACAGCATGCTCGCTCCTTCCTGCAGAGACTGCAGGTCCTGCCTGCCACAGGGACCCAGGACCCAGGTGTCCCTTCTTGCCTGTGAGACCCCGTCTCCCCTCCAATTTGGGGCTCATTCCTCTTGGCTCTTTTGTGGCTCGGGAGGGACCCAGCCCCAATCATCTCAGCTCCAAGGGAGAAAAGGGAGAACATCTGTTAACACAAATGCTTTTCTAATTTCTTTTTAAATCTCACTCAGCATCTGCGTTAAACAAGGCTGATCGGCTTGTACAATATTTAATTTTGGAACCATTTCAAAAGATGCTTGTAAGAGGGTAGCAATGGGGAGAGCAGAGCCTCCTAAATCTTTAATAGCGTGCCAGTTAGGAGCTTCCGGCAGACTCTGTCCTAATCACAAGGAGGAGAATAAGCAGAGACAGAATTTCTTAATAACAAATACCTTTGCAGCACCTCATTAAATAACTGCATTTCAGAGACACAGCAGGACACTTGGGTGAATAAATAGTGCAATCTCCTAGTCTGAGGGATTTTCACATCTGAGTTATTTCTCCTGCATATGATCAGTTCCTCTTCTCTCTCCCCCAATTTTTTTTTGTATTCCCATAAATGATTTTAGCTGATGAGTTCAATTAACGAAGACATTAGAAACAAAGTCGAAAAAGCTCCCCTTTTCTTCCCCTCCTTTCCCATCCCCTCGACATCCTCCCACCCGGTAACTATACAAACATATTTTGTGTGTTTTTGCAGCTTAACAAATAGCGCTGCCAAATGAAAGATGAGAGGAGAGAGGGTGGGGTGGGTGATGCTGGTTGATGTGAAAACAAAGTGTCTCCTGGCTGGGTGTTTATGAAAATGGTGATAAATGGAGCCTGGGAGGGAGAGTGGGTAGAGAGAGAGGGGAGAGAACTCCCGGGTTCCCAACTACCTGTGGATGTGGGCCCCTCAGTCTCCGAGGCCACCTTGCTCCCCAGTGGACCTTCAGCTGAAGCAAGGGAGCTGAGGAAAGTCAGGGGTTTTCGGCTGCACTTACATGTTTACTGGGCACTTCTTTTGTGACAGACTCTATAGACTAGGTTTGGAGCTAATGCTTTTGTTAAAAATTTAAAGCAAAGAGACTCTTCTCACATTTTCTCTTACTGCAGTTGAATCAATCAGCCAATCAATACATGAAGATTTTAATGAAGAGGCCATAAACTGGAAGTCCATGGACCGTGTCCAGTTCAAAGATATTTTTGTTTGGCCTCTAATGCTGTCAGTTGTTTTCATTTTTCAAGGACTCAATCAGTTGCTGTAGTACAGTGTTTTTAAATTTGTCCTCTGCAACACAATCAGTTGATGAGTTCTGAGAAGCCATCCATGGTAGCACATTGGTTAGCCTCAGCTGCTAACTGAAATAATGGTGGCTTGAGTTCTCCAGCAGATCCTTGGGATGAGAGATCTGGCAGTCTGTTCCTGTCACAGATTACAGCCTTGAAACCCTGTGGACAGTCCCACTCTTCCTTATGTGTAGGCTTGTTATGAGTTGGAATCAACTTGATGACACACAATAATAAAGTGAGTATTGAAATCCATTTAGAAGGGAACACAAGGCGTCCATTCTTAAATTTTTATTTTGTGAAACATTTGTCTTTGTAAGCTTTTAAGTGGTATATCTTTCTGATTCTTTCAACATATGGGAATTTAAAAAAATGACTTTCATAAATAAACATTGCTTTGACTAAGAGAAAAATGGAATGGAATAAGTGGAAGAAGATAGGATAAAGTGAGATAGGATAGGAAATGAGAGGAGAAGGTGTGTGATATGATGAAGAGGGGGAGAAACATGAAACAGAGAGGAAAAGGACAAAATAAAGCACAGAGAGAAAGCTCAGCTCATATACAGAAAGCAAGCATTGTTTCATTTTCTGTGCAGTGTGTTTATGTGCTGGCTTGTGATGTAAAATGCATCTCTCACCCTGAGTCTCATACTGGGCTGCATCTCCGTTATTGCAGGTACAACACATGCCGTAGGTCCCAGTTGAAGGAGGATGTCAGTCATTGAGCAGTTTCCATCACCAGCTGTGAGAGAATCATTTGGCAAGTTAAAACGAGTGCTTTCGTATCTGAGAGCCTTCGTGGGAGAAGGCAGACTGTGTGAATCCGATCTGCTGAGCGTGGAAAGAGAAGAAATGAGGGAAAAATTACTCTGAGCATATTATAGACCAATTTGCATCGTTGAAAGCAAGTTAGTTGCAGTTGTGATTTTGTAAAGTGCCATACTGTGCTAAGTAACACATTAATGAACTGGAGTTGTATTTGGGAGCTGACATTATGGTAAGTTATCTGAGAGTCACACATTTGGACAGGAATACCCTTCCAGTGCTTGTCAGAGGCACTGATTTTGGAAGATCTACCTCTGGCCCCACACAACAAACTTGTGAACTTCTGCATATGTTTCTAAGATTTAACCTTCAAGTGTAAGTCTTATTACAGAACATTGCTGCATGTATATGTGATGTTGTCCAAGTGTAGGCTCAGGGCCTGATTGCCTGGAATGGAAACCACAAGCCCCACAGTTTCGGTGTGAACTAGGAGTTGGAGTCCAGTGGCAAACAGTGACATGACCGTGAGGGTCCAGGGGTGACAGTGTCCTGAGCAAAAGCCCTGTGGTCTGCAAAAGGTAGAACTTGTCCCACTTGGATCTGACTGTCTTCTAGGTCGTATTCTTTAGCTTTCTCTTCAATCTCTGAGCTTATCAAGATCCTTCTAATGTTCATTAATTTTTTTTTTCTCCTCAATTTAGCCAGATCCAAATTGGCACACTTAGAAGCCAAGGGATTTAACAAGAAAACATTCATTTCTTTGGGGAAAAACACTCGAAAACCCAAACAAAAGATCTAGTTTCAGGCCTTTGTCTCCCTGTGGCCAGCCTGTTGGTGGTGTATTAGTTTCCCATGGCTGCTGTAACAAAGTACTAGAAGCTGGGTGACTTGAAATAGCAGAATGCAGTTTCTCCGTTCTAGAGTACATGTCCAAAATTCAGCCAGGCCATGCTCACCCCAGGAGCTCTAGGAAAGAATCTGTTCCTGGCCTCTTCCAGCTTCCTGTACTACCAGAATTTGTGGGCTGTGGCCACATAATTTCAATCTCTGCTTCCATCCCTCTTCATCTCTCTCTTCTAAGGATGCTTGTGATAGTATTTAAAGTCCATCTGTATAATCCAGAAAAATCTCATCATTTCAAAAGACTTAATGGTGTCTGCAAAGGCTGTTTTTTCAGGTAATGTAGTGTGCACATGTTCTGGGGATTAGGACATGGACATATCTTTTGGAGCCACAATTTCGTTCACTCCAGGTGGATTTTCACATTCTTATCCACCCTGCTTCAATCATGCACAACCTTTTGGACTTTACTGGGATGTGCATTGGACACAAATGATTTGTACACATGCTACTACCAAAAGGTTGACAGTTCAAACTATCCAGTAGTGCCATGGAAGGAAGGCCTGGAAACACACTTGCTTAATATTGTTGTTGTTGTTGTTGTGTACTGTTAAGTCAGAAGTGACCCTCCAGCATGTTTTCAGAGGTAGTTAAAAGCAGGGAAGGAGAATGTCCATCTTTCTCCCTCAGAACAGCTGGTGAATTTGAACTGTGTGCCTTTTGAATTACAGCACAGATTCTTACCACTAGACCACCAAAGCTCCCTCCTTAAGATTATAGTCATTGAAAACTCTATGGAATCAAGTTATATATCTATCTGTGAGTTGAAATCTATTTGACAGCTTTAGTGTGGGTGTGTTGGTGGGTTGTTTGTTTGTTTGTTTTGTTCTTGGTTTTGGATTTGGATTTTTTTCCTTCTAACCAATGCTTGTTCCAAATCCAGGCACACTGGGAAGGTTCAGACATACTGGGCATAATTCCCATCCTCAATACCTCATCCACTTGGACATGGGTTCCAGAGTAGCCTGAGGTCATGATGATGGTTTCAGGAAGCTGGTAGACATGTATGGATCTTGCAGGGGGCGGGGAGGAATTTAGATAAGTGCAATAGTTGCTTTTGAGTTGATCTTAAATTATGACAAAACCACATGAGTAAGAGCAGAACTGTGAGCCACAAGATTTTTACTTACTGACTTTTTAAGAAATACATACCCAGACCTTTCTTCCAAGTTACCTCTGAGTGGACTAAAACCTTCAGTTAGCAGCTGAGTATTGTAAACATTTGCAATGCCCAGGAAGCTAGGTAAGTAGAAGGGCATAGGTAATGGTGTGAGCTGTGTACTGGGTACTCATCCAAGTGCCGGGAGACAGCAGTAAACAAAAGAAAGTCCATATATATTATAGTGTCTATGTTCTAGAGTGATGACAAGGAAAATAAATATAACCATAGAAATGTCAGACAGTGTAAATGTGATTGAGAAAACAAATAAAGCAGAGACTCAGGATTATGAGCTCTGGAGTGAGAAGGTGTTGCCGTTTAATGTAGGGAAGACCTCTCTCATCAGGTGACACTTGAATTGAATCAAGAAAAGTGAGAAAGAGGAAGGAAGTCCTGCATGTATTTAGGGGAACAGCAATCCCAGCAGAGGGAATAGTTTATGTGAACCATTCAGAGCCTCACACGTGATCCATGCAGAGCGTGCTGTCGTGCTGTCGAAGAGGAGAGATGCAGTGGGTGAAAGATAAGAAATGAGGGAGGGGGAGGGGGTAGAGGTAGTGGTAAGCACGTGTTAGGATTCAGGATCAAGTGCACAGTCTTTAATGAATCTTTATTGCAGGGACATCATGGACGTGGATGAGAAAATGAGTCTTCATTTTCACTAAGCTTGAACTGAAGTTGTCTTCCAGTGAGTTTCCAGATATTGTTCTATGATATTGTAGTTATTATGCTTATCTTGAAATATTGTTTCCTCTCAGCGCTACTTCAAAATTATGTAGTTACTAGGCCTGCTGCTAGATCTTCTTATTTAATGCATTAATAAAACCGTACATATATTACTGTACCACAAATTCATTTTAAAAAACTATTTCCATAACTACTTTTCAGTATAAATTTTATCCATGTGAGAGTATGTGTTTTGCTTTGTGCATTTAAAAACATTGTTTGGTAAGCGATTCAAAGGCTCCATTAGCTGAGGGGCCGTTGAACATAAATTGGTTAAGAAGGCTCCCTTAGGCTGTCCCCTCTCTCCAGTGACTCTCTGTGTCAACAATATTGAAATATAGGTGGTTTCTGCAATCAACACGCTCTTGCTGCCTGGAAGCCCTTGAAAAGCCTGCCTTCTGCCTTGAGTCACTGCTTCCAGTGTTGTGGGGTATACAACTAATAATGGAAGTTCTGGGTGATATGGCCAGTGAGAAATTCAAGTTGGATTCAGAAGAGGCTGTGGAACCAGGAATATAATTGTCAAATGGATCATGATTGAAATCAGAAAGTGCCACAAAGATGTTTACTTTTGCTTTGTTCATTATACAAAGACATTTGACAGTATGTATCCTAATAAATCAATTGTGGACACCATTGAGGGAACGAGAGTTCCAGGACACTTAATTGTGCTCATGCAGAAACTGTGCATAAACCGAGAAGCAGTTGTTTGAACAGAACAAGGGGATACTTGTGGTGGCTGTGAAATTGAACACTGACACTGATGTGTCAAACGCGAAAATGGTTACCCATGGTGGACAGTGTTTGGTGGAGCTCCTCGGTTAAAACAAGCTTGGAAGCAGGAGTAGTATTCACTTCCATAATAGCTTGCCTATTCATAGTCAAAAGGGGCCAGCTCTTGCAAAAGCACATCATGCTTGCAAAAGTATAGGGTCAACGGAGGAAAGAAAAGCCCTCAAGGAAGAAATAAAATGACAAGGATATGGAAGGACTGACTGCTATGAATCTGAACACAGTGGAGATTGGACTGGGCAGGTTTTAGTTCTGTTGTGCATAGGGTCATTATGAGTTAGACTCAATGGCACCTAACAATAACATGATTATTCCTTCTTTTTTTTGTTCTTTAAAACTGCCAAACTGTCCCATGTCAGCTGCACCTTTTCACGTTCTCACAGCAGTGAACAAGCTGCTAGTTTCTCCGTATTCTCATTACTGAGCATATTTTCATGACATTTTGACCATTTGTGTATCTATTTGGTGAGAAATGTCTATGCATTCCTGAAACACTGTGTATTTGTTGGTATTCAGTGCCTTTTCTTATATCTGTTATATTTTGTAAAATAAAAGAAGTAGGGAAAGAAAAGAGACTCAAGAGTGGTTTGAAGGGATCGTAAAAGCCCTGTTTTAAGGAAGGACGTGGTGAGGAACAGTAGAAGATCAGTCAATGGGGAGAGGGCGAGGTCAGGTGCCAGGCTTGGGTTAGGTCTTGATATACCAGGCGATGATAGGAAAGGTAGGTCTAGAGAATGTAAACTCTCCCTTCTTGTTCTCTGAGAAGGAAACTTTGCTTATCGGCTTTTACAACAATTCTTATTATCTCACACCTTAATCTCTTCTCTGAGTTTCATCTTCTAAGTTCTTTCTGGCTTCTCTCCATCAATTGATCTCTTGTTTCTCTAAGTGGTGGTGGAGGGATTGCACCTTAGTTTAGTCAAAAGTCAAAGGAGATAGACTTTGATTTTTTTCTCTAATACTCTTTGGCTATGTGACCTTGAATAAATTTTTTAGACCACAAAGATACGGATTTTGTGCATGTAGGTAATCTACATACATGAAATAGAAACAAGTCTGGGTAAAATATCTAGGTTTTTTGCATATTCCATGTCTTTGAGTAGCTACGTTTTATGTTCATGTTATGATGCTTCCTAGAAGATGGAATGTTTCCTGGGGAATTATCATCTTCTGTAAAAACCCCGCTATTCAAGGCTCAAACACAAATGTTCCCTTCTTAGCAGTCTGTGATGTTGTCTGACTTCCGGAAAGTTATTTACCCTCCCTGGCCCCAGTTTCCTCATTTATCAACACCAACTATCTATGAAGGTTCCTGTGCTAATTACGGAAAGTTCCCTTCACAAAGCAGGTGACCAAGTTAGTTTCTTTTCTTCCTGGGCTATCTGCATGTCTGGCCAGTATGCTTGGAGGCCCTGCTCATGTCTCAGGGAGCACAGACAGGTCTGTAATCACTTCTTTCAGATGCTTCCTCCCCAAGCACATGCACTTTCACACACTTCTGCTTGCTGTGTCGCACACAGATCTCCATAAATCTTTCAGCGCCCCCTTCATAAGCAATGAGACTGCAGGCCAGAGTTGTAGCCACATCAAAGGATTTCTCTGGGAGCTGGAGCTGGAGATGCAGGCTTCTGAGAAAGCTAGGATATCTTTCCATTTGTCTGTACCTCTGGGGGCAAGGCCGGAATCTGCTGGTCTTTACAGGGGCTGGTGCTCTGGGCGAAGCATAATTGCCACTGAATGGACGCTCTAAACACTAGTTTTGGAAGAAAGGTAGAAAGAGTCTTGGCAATTACAGAAGGCTCTGAGGAACAGGCATTTGTTAACCTTATCTGGACCCTTGCATAATAGCTGTCATGTTGTTGTTATGTGCTGTTGAATAGGAACTGACTCATTGCTGACCCTCAGCCAGTTCTCAGAGGCTCTAAATCACATGGGAAGAGATTGTCCATCTTTCTTCTTCAGAGTAGCTGTTGGGTTCGAACCATCTGCCTTTTGGCTGGCAGTGCAACTCTAGCATTAAAACCCCGGAGCTTCCTGGTAGCCATTATGAAGCTTATTTTGCTAAGAAATCAAGGCTCAGAGAGGCTAAGGGTTTAGCTTCTGACCTGATAGCTTGTAAGTTGGTTGCATCGTTAAGGATAAAATTAGTCTGCCTGCAAAGTTCTTTCAAAGATGCTCCTGCCTGTGTATCCTCTCTTCTCTTCTCTCACTGTGCTTTAAAAGGCTCTGGACCTGCATCCTATGGTAATAGACAGAAAGATGCTCTAGAGATGCCTGTCTTCTAAGCGGCGCAGCTAAGAAAGCTGGGACTTCATCCTCCAGAGAAGGCAACCATCTTAAAGGGTTTTTGATGAGAGTGTACCTGAACACCCTTTCTTAGTGTTCAGGTGTACCTAGAAATGTAATTTAAGTAAGGGGCTTACCTAGATAGTCTTAGTGAAGGATGTGCCTAGATGCCTATTTGTAGTGACTAAAGATTATGGACCCTTTTCAGGGGTTCTCTGGCATGTGGAGCCTAAGGTGCTTATCATTATTGTTGTTTTGTGTCGTTGTTATGTACTTATGTGTCGTCGAGTCACCTGTGACTCATAGCAACTCTATGTACAACAGCCCTAAACCCTGCTCTATGCTGTGCCAATATTAACTGCCTCCAGCACACCTACCACCATTTCCCTAGTCACTGAATCAATCCATCTCATTGAGGGTCTTCCCCTCTTGCACTGTCCCTCCACCCTCCCAAGAATGATGTCCCTCTCTGAGGACTGGTCTCTCCTTGCAATATGTCCAAAGTATGTCAGATGAAGCTTCAGAATCCTTGCCTCCAAGGAGCAGCCTGATTTCACCTCTTCAGGACGAAGCTGTTTGTTCTTCTAGTAGTTCATGATACATTCAATACTCTTCTCCAGCACCACAGCTCAAAGGCATCAATTCTCCTTTTATTATCCCTAGTTGTTGTCCAGCTTTCTGATACATAGCAAGCAATTGTAAAGACCATGGCCTGAATCATCATCACATCAAGGTAAAGACATTGATCTGCTTGACCATGGCTCACGTTGCTCCTACTGGCCTGAGAGCCCTCAAAAACAGAGACCTGTCTAGCATGCATCAGGGCCTTTCAGTGTAAAGGCTTGGAAATATCCTCTCAGACATTAGCTGACTGTGTCTTTGCTGTTCTTATCAATGGATTTTTCTTCTTGAGTTTCCTAACTTTTCTAACCACCTCAACTTTCTGTGAAACCTCCCAAGTGTCTCAGGATGTTCCTTCTTCATTTACTTCCCACAGACATGGTCTCAGATCAGGTCGTGGATGATTAAGTGTGGATTCTTGAGTCAGACCATCTACTTACTGAACTACCACTTACTTCCAGGGTGATTTCTAGAACTGTCCTATATCTCCATTTCTCCATTTGTAATAGAGGTATAATAGTTGTGCTGGTCACATAGCCTCTGGTTTTTGTCCTCCTGCATATACACTGTGTTGCAACTACCTTAGGCTCTGCCCACTCATGTTTTATCTGCCTCTGCCATTGCTTGATCGTTACTCTGCCTAGAACACTGCTCCCCACCATTCTGCCTCATTGGCCTCATTCTTTAAGCTGAGTGCAAACATCCTTTTCCCCCTTGGGAGTTCTGCCTCATTTCTGGTCTTAGGAGCCACACAGAACGCTATAAGGCATTATGTTTCCTTCCTTGGTCTTTTCTTTGAATTTCTCTTAATCTGGAATGTGCCTTTGATATAGTAGACACTCAGTACTCACATGTTAAATGAAATCAAAGTCCTCTTACAGTTTATTTCTTTTAAGCAAGTGCTCTTTAATAGCAATTCCATATAAGTGAATATCACTTCATGGCACAGAAAGTTCTTTTCCACAAACATCACTTGGCCATTCCCACAGAGCAGCTTCGCTGCATTTTACAGATGGGGAAAACGAATGTCAAAGATATGATTTATGCTACTCAAACCCACATGGGTAAGACCTCTGACCATTATTCAGATCCTTTCCACTTTCAGACTTCTCTGCCACCTTCCTCTTTGTTTAAATTTAGACAAAATGAACATCTTCTTCTGATTAAAAACATGTCAGAGTAACGGCTCTTATCTCAGACAATGAGTAAGCCGGCCCCAGGTTTACCAGTCCTCTCATTCCCAAGGACCTTCTCTCAGGAGCTGCTGAGGGAATATGGATGATAAAAAATGAAGATCTGGGGTCCCTGACCTAGTGAAGATCTGAGGTCCCTGACCTAGTGGATCATACCCGTTAATGATTTAGAGTCACACAATCCTGCATTTAAATCCACACCCAATATGTTTTGCCTCCATAAATGTAAAATGGAGATACTGCTCCATTCCTCACACAATTGTGATAAGGAGTAACTTATAAGCAGGAGTGACATCCACCTCTGAAATAGCTTGCCTCTATGAACTTGGAGAAATGACGAACATTATATAAGTGTTCAGGTCTTTGCTTCATAGTGTCGCTATGAGTCGGCTACGACTCGACGGCACTTAACAATACATCATACAGCATCTGGCACATTGGGACGCTCTATCAACAGAAGCTGATGATAATAACAACAACATATATTTATTTTCCTATTGTTAACTGTCGTCAGGTCAACTATGAATCCTAACCCCCCTGTGAACTACATATTGGAAGCTTGCTTTGCCCTGAATCATCCTCAGGTACTCAGTCAAACTCAAATCTGCTGTGGTAGTCACTGCATCAGTCCATATTACTGGGAGTTTTCCTCTGTTTTGCTGACCTTTTCCAGTCCTTAATATTTATTGAGGATTTCTTTTATTGCCAGGGACTATATTTCACTAAATAGGTAAATAGACAGCTATGTAACTTTAACTCTGTTGCCTAACATTAACTCATAGTGAACTTATGACAGAACAAAATGTGACTCAGTCTATAACATCTGTATGATTACCATCATGTTCAAGTTCATCATTGAGATTATTATGCCAATACATTTCACCGACGGTCTTCCTTGTACTCCATGGTCCTTAATTTCACCAAACACTGTGTCTTTCTTTAGCAATTGATGCCTACTGATGATAGATCAGTGTGTCCAAAGCAAGAAATTTGGACAACGTTCTATTATTATATTTATAAAGTTTTCCTTGTCCTATTTTTTTGAAGTAAATCATTAAGCCATTCTTTCAAAGTCTCTCTTAGTCTGAAAGCTCTACTGAAACCTTTCCATCCTGGGTGACTCTGCTAGTGTTTGAAATACCAGTGCCATAGCTTCTAGGGTTACAGCAATGCACAAGCTATCACAGCACCACAAACTGAAAAGTGGGTGGCTGATGTGATGCTACTCTCGTTTCCTCCTCACTACAATCCCTGATAATTGATTACCTTTTACTTTTACACACGGGGAAACTGAGATTCAAAATGTCATCTAGTTACCAAACATCATGCATTCATTAAGCGATGCTACTAAATAATAGCGTTTTCTTCTTTGGTGAGGCTCTGTTTGTTCACAGATGCATCTCCAGCTTGGTCCACCTGGCACAGCGCCCTAATCTTGGTAAAGAGTCAACAGATGGAAACTGGTGTCATTATGGTCCCACGTGCCAAATGAGAATGGCAGTTTTGATATGTGGAGCCTGCCAATAGGGGTTGGAAGTTTGAATTTGGAAATGCGTTGCCAGAAGTGTGATATGGATGGGGAGGGAGCCTGGGACCAGACTGTGGCCATTGCAAGACCACTGAGCAGAGAGAGTAAAGGAGTCATTTTTACTCCTTTGGTACCTGGGCTGGAGGCAGGGCCCCGGGCCACTGTGCCCCAGGTGTCCTGATGGATGGGATCTGACAGAGTGCCCTCTTCCCTTCCAGCACAGGGAAGCTAGCTCCCAGCCAGCTGGAGACTGAGTGTAGGTGAGCTTCAGGCCCCAGGCAATGACAGACACTGACAGACACTTCATGCAAACAATGCCTTTTCCCTGGGGGCTTTGGCCTCCCTGGATAGTCTTCTGAATAAATGGCTGCTTGGAACCAGTGTTACTGACCAGCAGAGGCTGTGTGCCTGATGCAGCCTAGACTGCTGCCTCTATCACATAGTCAGCCTGCTCTAAAGTCATGTTCAAATCTGGAGGCTCTTCCACTCAGATGCACAGGGGTGAGGGACGGTTGGGAAGGAGACCCCTTGGTGATTCAGCTAGAACACTAAAGAGATGGATAGCTCTTCTGGGTTTTGGTTTCCTTCTTTCAACTCCCCACCGCAGTACAATTGTCCTCTTCTTCAAAGTCTTCTGGAAGACCAGAACTGGAGATTAATAATGAGATACTAATAGAAAATTAATTTGAAAAATAACCCTCTTTGAGTGGACACAGTCTTATGCTAGTTGCATAGTACAGCAAGTGGAGAGTGGATAGGACTTCAACTCTTACTTTTCTCCTTGGCCAGACACCCCTGCAATGTGCAACTGATACACCAGTAAGTGGCTGCCCTGCAAAAATTGAGCTCAGAGAAAGAAGTTCAAATTCTTAAGGTGATCTACGAGCCTGATCTACTAGACTGCCAGGCTTCAGCTCCCACCATTCTCCCCTCCCATTCACACTGGAGACACACTGGAGTTCCTTTGATTGTATGTCTTTGCCTCTAGACCTTTCGTCCTGGTGGCTTTCTGCCTCTGGAATACTCTTTTGATCTTCCTGGGCCATTGGCCTCTCACCCACTGGTCTCAAGGTAAATATTACTGGCTCAGGTTAGCTTCCCTGAGGCCTCAGACTGGGGCAAGGTCCCGCAGACACTCTCAGGTCAAAGAGTCATTCTTCCCTGACTTCTTGTATGACTAGTGTCTGTAGCAGCTGCTATACTCTAAGTTCCATAAGGGTGTGCTTACTACCACTGTATCTCTAGAATCTAAAACAGTGCCTGGCCCATGCTAAAAACTCAATAAACAGATACTTCATGATCGAATGCCCTTTCCTGTAATTTCCCAGTTCTCCAAGAAGTTTGAGGGTAAACCTTAGCAATAGGGCTTTTGAAACGGTACGTGGTGAAAATCCTCATGTAGCATCTCACATCCAATGCAGCTCTTCATGCCACTCTGCTCCCCAGGGACCACTGATTCAGATGCTGAGCTTTTGCCTAGAGTCCCCTAATCTTCCTCATGGTGCTTTGCCCTTTACCCACTCAACAGTGTCCCGGCAAGGAAGGTTCCAGCCGCTTAAGCACTGAGCTGAAGAAAACACAGCATCAGCATCACCTTAACTTTTATTTTTAACCAACAATTGATCTTGCTTCCAGCAGATTTATTTTCAGCCCAAGGCCTGTGGGCCAGTGCTAATTTGCATGCCTGCCTCTGCCCTCTGGGGGCTGAACGTCCTAGGCGATTGTCCTGAGACACAGGGACTTGTCTCCCTGGTCCTTCTCCTTTACCTCTTACTAAACAGGGGCAAATGAAAGCGTTGGCGGCAGATGTAGGGTTCCAAGCAGAGAGGAAGAGCCTCACAACCAAGAGAGTAGGAGGTTGTTTCTACTTAATCCTTCGGGTCAGACCTGCAATTCTAACTACTTTCCCTGTGACTTGGTCTGTAATACTTTTTTTCCTTTTGGTGCTTTATTCTTCCAAATAACTTTTATTGTGCATTTACTTGGATAAGTGCATATTACTAAAAGCTGGCACTAGAGATGAGATGAGGAACGAGGCTTCCAGAAATATTAGTCTTTGTCCTATCCCAAAGTCACAAATACGGGAAAGAAGAGATATATGGAACGTGGTGTTATCGAAGTAATAAAAAAAAAAAAATAGAAATTTTACACAAAGGTTTGCCAGGAGAGGAGAGTGAGTTAACCTGCTTAGAGAGACTTGTCAAAAGGCTTCATAGAGGGCAAATGGCTTACACGGTGTCTCTGTAAGCTGAGTCCTTGAGGGACAAGGACCTTCCAGGCAAATGAAATAGCATGTGCATAAGTATGGAGGTGGTGAAAGGGATTTAGGAACGTCAGGCAGAGCCTATTCCATGGGCTAGAATAGAGTCTAAAAAGGCTAGTGTTAAAAGATGAGGAGGGAGATAGATGTCTCTGCAGGTTTGAGAAGTTCATGATCATCTCTGATTCTTCCTGTCCTGCCTGCCTCCTCAAATAGACTGGAAGGACTGTGAGGGGAGGCCCATATTGCTGTTGCCATGCCTCTGCTCACATCTCTAGGCCCAGGGTCATGTGAGCAGTAGAAACCAAGAGAGAAGCCCAGGTCTGGCTGGGCTGGAACGCAGGTCCACAAGAAGCCAGAATGGATCCTCCCATGTGGAGCTTGAAAGGAAGCATCTTGCAGCTCTGTCTAATTACAGGGTAAGTGAGCGGGCCTCCCTCATGGTTAATTTGCTGTGAGCCTTTATTGCCAGCAAAAGACAGATGACTCACCAAGGGTATTCCATACAGGCCTGCCAGTAATTGTCTTTATGACTTCAGGAGCCTTTTATGGCCCCCGCTGGGAAAGGTGTTTTATTTTGCTTCTTTTAATTCTCCATTTTCAGTCAGTAAATAATCAACTTTCTGAGCAAAAGTGGTATGTCAAGTTCGGGATCACAGTAAGGCAATCCCAACATGATAAACCCATGGCTACCAGAATTATGGCTGGGGTCAAAGGTCAAGGGCAGAGGGAATGAGAACAAGATGACTCACTCAAGGGTACACGAAGTAGATAATCCCCAACAGTGATTAATATACACATCATCAAAATTTAAAAATGAATAAATGTTTCTTTTCAGCAGATTTGCTTTCTCAATGATGCTTGGCTTAGATTAATGATAATGTGAGTTTATGTTTCCAAAGTACACACAGACTGCTCTGCTTGGAGGGTTGAGGGGAGGAGGTGGGAGTGGGTGGATGGGGAGGAAATTTATGGTTGCCCAAAAGAGTGTTGTGTGTATATTAGATTTAATTAACATCCAGTCTCTATATGTGCAAGATATTTCCAATAGTCAGATACACATTTAAATAGAATTCGAGTGGAAGGTATTGCATGTCAGCGGTATTGTGGGGCTGGTTTGTACTGAAAGCTGATTATTACAGTTGTAGAAATTTTTCAAGCTGTCTGATAGCTTAGAATCAACATAGTGTGAGATTATTTACACCATAATAATGGGCAGACCCTGAAACTCAGCACCCCAATCTCACCTCCAGTTGGTAGTTAACTACTTACCAGTGTACCCTCATTATAATGATCACCAAAGTGTTTAAGTTGCTATAAAGGTTCAGCAGGAAAAAAAAATAGTGAGAGCTAATAATTATTAGTCACATTCTTTAAACCAGGCATTGTTCTAAGTACTCTATACGTATTTATTCATTGATCCTCTCTATAGCTCTTTGGAGTAGATGTTATTAGAATCTAAAACTCTACTTGGGAGGCTGATACTTAGAATCAGAACTAGGAGGGATCATTATTAGATCAGATCACTCTCCTCTTATTATAGGGAATCTTTGGTTTGGGCAAATGGCAAAAGTGCCCAGCAACAAGAAATCCATGTCCACTTATAAGCATCTCAGAATAAATGCCTGGTATCTACTTCCAGAAAAATTAGTTCTTGAAAACCCTATGGAACCTAATTCTGCTTTGACACATAAGCAACTACTTGAATTGAAATCAGGTCTATGGGCTGGTAGAAGTGGTGGTGATGATTGACTGTGATGTTGATAGTGATGGTGGTCATAGTGTTTATTATGTTAGTGGTAATGGTGGTGGTAATGGTTGTGGTGGTGTGATGTTTGATTGTAACAATACAGTGATGTGGTTATTAACGGTTGTTGTGGTAATGGTGGTGCTGATAGTGGTAGCGGTAGCTGTGGTGGTGCTTATGGTAGTGGTAATAGTGGAGATGGTTGTGGCAAAGCTTGTTTGTGATGATGGTGGGGCTTGGTAGTGTTAATGGTTGTTGTGATGCTGATGGTGCTGATAGTGGTAATAGTTTTAGTGATAGAGGCAATGAGGCAATCTAGGGCCAAAAAAGGACAATGGCTTTGGTCAAGGCTTGGTGATAGGTCTTCTCATTTCCTGGGTGGTGTCCATTCTCCTGCCCTAGTTCATCCAGCTCACTGTGCTGTGCTCAGCCTTGCCTGAATCCAGACAAGAACTGAGTTGGAAAGCCTGCAGGTGACCAAATGAAGCAGTCACGGGCCTGGCTGGGGTTGACAGTGAACTCAGTAGGCTCTGTTTGTGTTGCTCCTGCTCTCCTGCCTCCAGCTCCATGACTGGGGTTTGACTGCTCCCTGGTGCCCCAGCCCAATCTAGACCTGCCTTTTTTTCCTCTTTGCCTTTGTTTGAGGATCCCACTGGAAGCAATTCAGACTTCAGTTTCTCAGCAACAACCATCTGGAATAACAAGAATAAAATAAATAAAAATAAAACTCAAACCAGAGTTCTGCCTGTTAGCACAGTCTTTAGGGAAGGAAGAGAGGAGAGGAGGAAGTGGGGAGGGGGGAATTAAACTGTTGGGCTAAATGATTAGCTTGGTGACTTCATTCATTAATTAATTGCATAGAAGTTCAAGATGGTCCTACTCTGGACTTGGGCTTGGAACACAGCTGTCTTCAAGAAGTGAGTGCTTTAAGCTTGCTTTAATGATTACTTCTGATGGGGGAAAGGTAGCCTGAGTCGAAAAAAAGACTAAAGATGTAAATCCCCTCAATTCTTAAATATATAGGTATATTCTAATGTGGACTGCCTTCTAATATGGTAAACATTGCAATGTAGACTAGAGGATCAGGTAGTCCCAAAGCTGCAAGGGCTTCCTAGAGTACTTTCCCTGCCTCCAGGCCTGAGAAACCAACTCTCTCTGGAAACCATGAGGGTGTGGATGCTCTTCTGCAGAATGGAAGCTTCTCATACGGGGACAAGCATATTTCCTGCATGGGTGGGGGATCTCGGCGGGGGGGGGGGGTAGGGTGCTTTAGAAGGCATGGAAGGCAGGTGGGTATCTAGTGTCACTGTGCCATGCCACTTTGCATGAATACATTCACTTCTTTGAGGCTCAGTTTTCTATTCAGTTAAATTAGAGGTCTCAGACTATATGGCCTCTTCCAGCTCCAAAATGCTGGATTATAAACAAATGGAAAAAAATTCAAAAGATGAAATTAAACACACATACACACACCAATTGACAAATGGGGAAAGCTTTCAGAAATCTCATTCAAATTATTGCTGGATTTGTCTATTAGTGAGATTTGTTTCTTTGCATGTGCTAATTGGTCTTGGCATTAATTAATCTGATTTCATTACATTCTCTTTAATTTGTCAAGATATCATTCCGTTATTGGGTGACGGAACACTTCGGAGAATTGTTAGGATTGGAATATATCCCCCCCCCCCTTTAAAGTTCCTGGAGAAAAGTCATTATCAATTAAGTTAATTTGCATACGCATTAGGTTAATCGTTTTAGTTTAGCCAAATTTGTGGAAATTTACATAGCAAATTGACCCTCCACATTTCACTTAAACATATGTAACACACCGAGCAGTGCATTTTGAGTTGCTAATGAAACTGAGGTTATTTTACACGCTTCTTTTAGTAAAAGAGGTCTAATTAGACCAAGTAATTTTTTATTTCATCCGTAATTGCAAAACAAATAAGCTGCTTGGCTTTTTCCCCCCCAGCAGCAGCATCACACGGACAGAGACGTTAATAGGGAAGTCATGTTTTCCTAATTAAGCCCGGTTTGATTCCTGCTCGCTGTTCCGGCATCAGCCCTCTCCAGCTTCTCCTAGGTACTCTTCTGCCTGAGTTGCTAAGCCTCCTGGTATACCTATTAATAGCAGACTCCCCCACACGGAGCCAAGTGAATTAAAAAATGTAACTAGGAAGGCAGGGTGGGAATTTTGACAGATTTGTTTTTAAATTTTTTTTTTTTTTTTATGCCAGAGAAGAGAAAGTTGAATTCAAGGGGGGTGGGGAGGGGAGCGGTCTTGGTTCTCTCCATCAGGGAAAGAAAAGAGAGAAAAATAGCTTTTGTTCTCCCCCAGAAAAGAAGTTGGCATAGCATGTTGGTGGTGTTTCAAAAGTGACTCCAGGGGCTATCTTTTTCAGTGTTGGAAAATTGGCTGCCTTTCCCCCCTCCAGGCCTGTGGAGCTGTGGAGAGCTTATGGTAGTGTGAAAGAGGAGGGAAAATGGGATCTGGGACCTTTGTGGAGAGGAGTGCGAGAGGTACTTCTCTCTACCCCCGAAAAGATAGGATTCAGAATGGATGATGGTGTAAGTGGACTCTGGGTGGAGCAAACTCAGATTTCAACCAAAATGTTAGTTGTTCAAGTCCACCCACATGTACGTTAAAAGTCTGATGGTTTGCTTCAGAAGAATCAGCTATTGAAGATCCTACCAGGCCCAGCCGTCCTCTGACACCCATGTGGTTGCCATGGGTCAGAATCAACTCCATGTTGATGGGTTTGGTGTGTAAACTGAGCTCTTCCTGGGCTTCCCACTGCCCTTCTGCTTCACATAGATGGGCTTAGCCTACTGCCTAAGTCTGGTATCTAGATCAAGCTCGTGGCGTCAAATACATTCTAATTCATAGCAAACTTCCATTGAGTTCCCAAGGCTGTAAATCTTTGTTGATGGAGCCTACTTATTTTTCTCCCAAGGAGCAACTTGTTGTTAGGTGCTGTCAAGTCAAGTATAACCCACAGGGACTCTATGAACAACATATATGAAACTCTGTTCTATCCTGTGTGAACCTCACAATCTCTGACACACTCAAGTCCATTTCTGGAGTCACTTTGTCGATTCATCCAGTTGAGGGTCTTCCTCTCCTTCACCACTCCTACACCTTTCCAAGCATGATTTTCTTCTCCAAGGAATTGCCTCTCCTATCTACATGTCCAAAGTATGTGAAACGAAATTTCTCCATCCTTGCCTCCAATGAGCACTCTGTCTTCACCTTCTCCATGATGTAACTGTTTGTTTTTTGATGATCCACAGAATATCCAGTACTCTCTTCCAGCAACACAGTTCAAAGGCATCATTGTTTCTTATGACATCCTTATTAATTGTCCAGCTCTCAGATGTATAGTAAGTGATTGAAAAGCCTGTGGTTTGAATCAGGCACACCTTAGTACTCAAACTAACATCATTGCTCCTTAGTTATTTGCAGAGGTCCCTGACTGCAGACTTTCCCATTGTAATAAGTCTCCTAATCCCCTGACTGCTGCCCCAAGTCTAGTGGTTATAGATCCAAGTAAGATGAAGTCTTTGGCAGTTTCAATCTTTTCTTCATCTATCATGATGTTGCCTATCAGTCCGGTGGTGAGAATATTTTTTCTTGATGTTGAGACACAATCCATACTGAAAACTGCAATGTTCAATCTTCTGCAGCAAATATTTCAAGTCCTCCTCACTTTCAGCAGGCAAGGTTGTGTCACCTGCATACTGAAGGCTATTGATAACAACTTCGCAACTGGTCCTTGGGAATTGCAGTCCTAGGTCTTGTATGTCTGCCATCACCAAGCAGTCTTAGCTGTGTGGAAAGTGCATGTCTGGCTTTGGAAAAGGCTTTCCCAATTTTGTTTCACAATCACACATACAGATGGTAGGAAAATGAAGACACTTTTGTGACATGCCCAAGGGTACACTATCCCTCGAGCGATCTCTTTACTCTTTCTTCACTACTTAAGAACACACTTGAGGGTACAATGAGAGGTATAAATGCTTAGTTTACATATTTAGGGCTTAATAGTATGCAATGAAAGCATGAACCAATGGATACACAGTGGAGGAATGTTATTCTGTGGATAAATGTGAGCTCCCTTTTATTTAATCAAGCAAATTGATAGAGATATGGAGTTGAGACAGTCTCCTCTAGAAAGATTTATATTCTATGAAATTCCTGCTATTGGGCCCTCCTTACTGAGTGATGACACACGCTGAATAGCAGTGCAGGTCTAAGACAGGTCTGCACTGTCTCTGCCTTTACAATTCTCAGAACCTGGCCAATCCCTTGAGTTTCCTTAATCTTGGGTACATCTCAGGTGGAGCTTGTCCATGTTTTCCACCAGCTTTTGCTCTTGAAGTCCCAGCATCCTTTGTGTTCGAGCAGGTCTGACTCAGGGCAGAAACCTGGCAGTTTCTATCTGAGTAGAGAGTCAGTGAGAAAGTGTAAGACTATTGTCCTGTCACATTGACTGAGACAACAGGCTCAAGCCCAGCAAAGAGTGTGAGAATGGTACAAGACTGGACAGTGTTTTATTCTTTTGTACATGGGGGTACTAGTAGTTGGAGACACCATAACAGCACTTAATAACAACAAGCCAAAGTGAACAGTGACTTAGTTGGGAATAGCTACCACAGCCAAAAGCCTGAGCTACGTGAGGTTGAAGTGCTACTTTTAACATTGGAAGCCCAGAAATAGCCAGGTGAAGTATGAATGGCAGTATCCTGGGCTGGCTGGGAGTCCTGCGTGGCAGAGCATAGAGATCTTCAAGGAGTCAAGTTTTGCTTTAGTGTTCCCTTATTTTCCTTTTACCTCTCACCTTTTATTCAGGTCCTTTCCTTTATTTCCTTATGCTGTTTCGATTCCATGGCCTCTTTATAACCACATCTCTTGCCTTATAATGCAATTATTGTGTCTTTTTCCTATGATCAAACCATGTTACTGAGGCAAAGGGCCACACTTTACTCAGTTCTTAACAGAGATCCTTGCACATCTAATTTGGTAAGTGTTACAAGAAAGTAGTAGAAATTGGTGGGGTAGTAGAATTCTGGGCTTGTTTGCAGGAATCTGCCATTTGAATAGCACAAGGGGCTTCTGCATGGTTTAAAGCAGGAAAATTTTGCATCAGTGTTGTGTCCTTTCACCATACTCAATCTGAATACTGAGCAAATAATCTAAAAAGCTAAACTATATGTAGAACGCAGCCTGAGGACTAGAGGAAGACTCATTAGCAGCACCTCAATATGCAGATTATACAATGCTGCTTGTTGAAAATGAAAGGAATGTGAAGTCTTTACTGATAATGATTAAAGGCTTACACTTCAGTATGTTGTTATTAAGAACTGACCCACAGCTCATCCTCCATTGGGTTTTCAGAGGCGGCACAGGAGGAAATTGCCCACTCTTCTCTCACATAGTAGCTGGTGGATTTGAAAGGAGTGCCTTTGGGATTGCCACACAGTTTCTTAACACTAGGCCATCAGAGAAGAAAAAAAAAATCCTCATGACTGGACCAATAAGCAACATCATGACAAAAAATTGAAATGGTCAAGAGTTTCATTTTATTTAGATCCACAATCAATGCTCACAGAAGTTGCAGTCAAGAAACCAAATGACATATTGTATTGTAAAATTGATTGCAAAACGACCTCTGTAAAGTGTTAAAAAGACAAAGATGCCACTTTAAGGACTGAGGTGCTCCTGACTCAAACTATGGTATTTTTAATCTCCCATGTACATGCAAAACCTGACAACGAATACAGAAGACTAAAGAAGAGTGATGCATTTCAATTATAGTGCTGACAGAGAATACTGAACATACCATGGACTGCTAGGAGAATGAACAAATAGGCCTTTTAAGAAGTATGGTCAGAGTGCTCCTTACAGCAAGAATGGTGGGTGAGGATTTGTCATATGTAATTGAGACATATTATGAGGAGGAATAAATTTTTTTTATAATTTATTATTAATTTCTGTGAAAATTTCCAGAGACTTTGGATTTCCATTCATTCATTGTTGCACTTTTCTCCCCTCCCAACGTTCCCCTCCCCAGTACACTAACCTCTTGGAAAAGTAAAAGAAAAATTATTTCATTGTTTTACAATCCCTTCCCCCAAGTCCACTCCACTATGCCGCCTTCTTTCTGGACTCCTGTCCTGACAAAAATACCTAACAACATATCTCTTTTAAACAGTTTTATCCCTCATCTGTTCCAATGCAGTATACATTATTGAACCCATCTTTCTCAGTCTCCCCCCAACCCTGATGTCAGTCCTGTTTTACAACAGTGGCACCATGCAGTATTTGTCCTTTTGTGACTGAGAGATACTTCACTCAGCATAATGTCCTCCAGGGTCACTCATTTTGAACAATATTGCATGAGTTCCTTGTTTTTCAATGCAGCATAGTATTCCATTGTGTGAATACATCACAGCTTCTCTATCCATTCATTTGCTGATGGGCACTTAGGTTGTTTCCAACTCCTTACTATTGTGAACAAAGCCACAATAAACATGGGTGTGCATATATCTGCTTGGATGTCAGTTATGGTCTCTTCAGGGTATATTCTCAGTAGTGGAATTGCTGGGTCAAATGGTATCTCTATTTGCAACTTTTTGAGAAAGCGCCATACTGCTTTCCACAGGGGTTGCATCAGTTTACACTCCCACCAACAGTGAACAAGGGTTCCAGTTTCTCCACAACCTTGGCAGCATTTGTTGTTTGCTGTTCTGTTAAATTTTGCTATTCTTACTGGGGTGAGATGATATCTCATAGTTGTTCTGAGGAATAAATTTCTTAAAGATGGATTTTACGTTTGATAAATTTGACTCACTCACTCATTGCTATCAACTTGGAACCAACTTGTTGTTGACTGTTGACTCTCCATCAGGTTTTCAGAAGGCTGTAAATTACTCAAGAGGAAATTCGCCATCTTTTTCTTGAAGCACCATTGGTGGATTTGAACCATGAGAGAGCTTTTGCCTTTGAGTTAGCAGCACAATTTTCCATAGCCTGCACTCCCAGAGCTCCCCATCGTGGAAGACCCGCAAAAGAGAGGGAGACACCCAGCAAGATGGGATGGTGCTGTGTCTACAAAGATAGACTCAAACATAGTATTGATTGTGATGATGATACAAGACTGAACGGCATTTCAATCTGTTTTACTTAGGATTGCTCTGAATAGGAATTGACTTGATGGCACCTACCACCAACTACATGTGTGTGACTTGGTTTGATTTTAATTCCCAGCCAATGCACATTATGTTCAGCTGTCATTTGTCTGTCATTGAAGGCTTGCACGTTGCCATAATGTTGACCAAATGTCAGCAGACCTTCTGGACTAAGAAAGGCCTGATGGTCAATTGAAATTTAACCAGTGAGAATGGATCAGAGCAATCTGACCCACAACAAATTATGGTAGTGGTACAGGACTGGGCAATGTTTCATCTGCACATGGGGTCAATGTGTCAAGGACCAACTTGATGGCAGCCAACAACAACAACAAGATTGAGTGAACCATTTCACAGCAAAGACCATTTCACTGGCCACCTGGAGATCGTACTCCTCCTACTGAGTCCCTTCTCTGCATGCATGTAGAACTGCCATCAGATGCCAGAAGCCATAAAGCATCAAAGCCCTGAGGGAGTGAGAGCAACATGAAACCCTGGAGGACGTGGACACTGTTCAAGACGTTTAGATCCATGTTTTTGTAGTGTTCCAGTGTGAGGGCCCTGCTACAAGTTCCTGCCCTAGCTCTCAACTTCAGTGGGATAGAGGATTTCCTTTTTCCCGTTGGAGATTATCTAGCAACACTAAAATCAGGTGGCCTAAGGATGGACTTTGCGGCAAGATGTGTGAGTATTAGTCTCGACTCCATCATCATTATTAGCTGTTTAATACATGGGCGAGGGGGCACTGGTGGTGCATGCAGTCCAGAGGGAGCTGTGTTGCTACCCAAAGGCTATGTGTCATTGGTACTCTGGATCTGCCAATGGCCCCAAGGGAGAAAGACGGGAAAACCTCCTTATGTGCAGTGTACAGCCTCCTGAAAAACTTGTGGAGGTCCAGCAATGAATAGGTTCTGACTTAATTACAATGGCAGTGGAAAGCTGATGGAAAGGCAAGGCATTTCAAGTCTTTGCCCTTCATCTTTGCCTATATGAAATGTGCAGAAGAATGACAAAGTAGTGTAGGTGCATACGCTTTGCAAAATGTAACAGCTGCTATATGAAGGCAAGGTACTACTCTTGGAAATGGCAGAAAGCGTGAATGATCCCTGGATAGCTTCTTCTCCTGCAAAACCTTGATCTTGTCATCAGTCAAGGACCAGTCAGCACTTGGGTGTGTCGTCTCTCTCCCCCTCGGGCCCCGCCCCTTGTCCCCTTGCTGATCCAGGAGACAAAGTAGAAAATGGCATTTCTGAATGAGGCTGACAGTTCACCAGGCACGAAAACCCACCCAGTTGTGACTCAGAGTTTTGGAGGCACAGATAGAATTAAGGAAATGTTAATGTATTCGCATCGCCTTGCCTCCTGCCTACACAAGCATAAGCAGTGAGGAGGGAGGATGATGGGGTGGGAGAAGGGACAGGAAGATAGGGAGTTGTGATGATGGGCTCCTGGGTGGGGGCTGGATAAGGATAGCAGGGTCCCAGGGTGGTCTTGCTGCTGCAGCTGGGCCTGAGGTCCCCAGGGGATGAACAGAATGTGTTGGCATCTGGTCTGTAGTGAGTCCACTGCTCAGAATTCAGTATCAACTTGGGCACAAAGCTCGAGCAGAGGGACCCTGGGGTGCATGTGCACCCACTGCAGGAGCTGGGGTAGGCCATGCAAGCTAGATAACCCAGAGCTGTCTGGTTTTGCCCTGGTACTGTGACTTGTCAATGGGAAACAGCCGTTTAGAATCAATGTCTTTTCCAAATGAGGCCCTGAATGCTGTATGCTTAATAAGATCTATCTGTCTATCTGTGAATTTATAAGGGAGCTGGCTCCCCGGGGCACAGCAGCCAGTATGCTTCCACCGCGTGGAACAATCCCCTGGGAGCCCGTGCCTTTTCCTCCCCCTTCTGCGGGGGTTCCAGGGCCAAGCCCCGAGGGGCTGGGATGAGTGGCTGCCAGTTTGATGGGTGTATATCGAAGCACTTTGTATGACTGCTTCTGTTACTTCACTTTTCATTCTGGAATGCGAATATCTGTTGTAGTATTTTCTACACATTCCCACTGGGTATCTTTGTGGGTGCTACATAGGTAAAAGGTACCCACTCTGCTCCCTCAGGCTCATAGACTACCTGTAACGTGGGCTGGTGACCCTCCAGACGTCCTCTGCTCCACTACCTAGCACCTGGCTGTCGTGAGTGCATAATACATGCTATAAATTGTTGTGTTGTTATGAACTGACTCATAGCTGACCCTCCAGGGAGTTTTTCTTAGTCTCCAAGTCAGATTAAAGAATGGCCTCTGTGCAACTCAATTAAAATGCCAGCAGGGAAACACCTAGGCATGGCTGGAGCTAGATTGGCAGTTGGATCTTCTGGGTTCTAAGAATGAAGGTCATTCTAGAAGTGGTGTGAGGTTGCCTTCCTAGGAAAGGCCATCAGAAAACAATGTGACATGCTCTCCTCAGGAGATTCCATCTTGCTCTTCCCTCTGTCTGATTCCCTCAGTATCATTGAACCAAAGACCTACAGCAAGGAATCAGTTCAGGCACAGTGACCTCAAGAAGAGAAAGACTAGATGATGATCATAGGAGCTGTGAACAGGGAGATCAAGCCAGAGGTATGTGGAACTACCTTCAGCAATTCCAGGTAGGACTCCTTCCAGCATTGAGAACTGGGAAACCTTTTGAACATTGTCAGCTGCTGTTGAGTTGACCCTGGACTCCTAGTGACCGCAGGCACAACAGAAGGAGATGCCACCCAGTTCTGTTCCCCCTCCTGATGAGCACTGGGATCCAAAACATTTTCACCTGGTTCATTCTCACATGTAGATTGTCTAGCCTGCCTGCCTTGCTCTTCTTAATCTTCAGGCTCTGCTACAAGCCGTTGAGCATCATGGCAACACTAACACCTTCAATGACAGGCAGGCAATGGCTGCATATAAAATGTGTTGTCTAGAAATTGAACCCCGGGTTTCTCATATGAAGGGGGGAAATTCTACCACCGAACTACCACTGCTCCCTCTTTTCCAACATGACTTGCCAGGAAAGGAGATGGCTCTCTTTTGCTTTCTCTGCCCTCTCCTCCCCTTCTCTGCACTTGAATGTTTTAAATGCCAGTCTTCATGGTTTGATGGCGAATTTTACACTAATGCAGAGTATTACCTAGTTAATTTGACTAGAATAGACTGTGATTTTACACGGTGAGACTGTTGCCTCCTGAGCTAACAGTTCCATTACCGTGGGCTGGGCAGCCTGCTCTCCTGAATCTGATGAGCTGAGGGCCTTCTGCAAATGGGCTTCCTAGGAACTCCCCAGGAGGCTGCCAGATAGAAGAGGGACCCAGGAAAGCACTAGGTCTATTCATTTACTCAGTCATTCAAGCACTCACTCATTAACTTCTTTACTCATCGGTTGACTCATTCATTATTTCTTAATTAAATTCCTGTATTCAGTCATTCCTGTATTCAGTAAACTTTCTTGTGCATCTGGCATCTCTCACCAGTGCTAGCTGCTGGGGTTGCAGAGATGGATAAGCCCATTTCCTGACCTTTCGTTGCTCACAGTTATACTGTGAAGAGGAAAGGGTGCAGATGTTATTGCCATTACAATGCACCAGAAAAGAGTCCCATGCACTGGAAGAGCTCAGCAGAGAAAGGGCTTGGCTGCTTGGGGTCAGATAAAGGAAGCTCCATGGAGAGCTGAAACATAACTGAGCCCTGAAGGGCTCTACTAGGAAAGTGTATTAGGATGTTGAATTGACAAGAAGGATCACGTTTTAGGTACTAAAAATGTCAAGAGAACCACATCCAACAAGATGTACTAACAAACTGGGGATTCCTCATACCAACAACTGGAGATTCCTCAGGCATATCTGGTATTGCCACCATCCCTCTGACCACATCCACTGCCACAGCCTGTAGAAGAAGAGCAGAGCAAACCTTTGGTTTAGTGGAGACCAAAACATTCTCTACCTCCCCCAAAACCAGGTGTAGGGAGCTCTAGGGAAATTATTCATGGAAATTGGAAATGCCTGTGGGGAGAGATAGTGGCCTCTCATTCTCAGACCAAAGAGAACATTCTGGTACTTTGAGGATTATTGAAGATAGTGAAAATATTCTAGGGAGTGACTGGCTTAGACCTTTTTCTGCTTTCTCTTCTAGAACTTCCTAATGCACAAATAGAGAGCTTTGGAAGTGATTAGCAAGAAGGCTTACTGTAATGGCTTGGCCCAGTGCTGGAAGGAATGGTAGCAGAATGAAACTAGGAAGAAGAAGATGAGGAATCCCTTCTTCACGTTAATTCTGCTCAGATCTTAGGGACCTGAAAAAGTTAGGAGGGGTGGCTATTTGTGGCTGTTCAGGAGAACATTAAATGAAAGGATGACCCATATGGAAAGGAAACTGGGGAGTAGCAGGGGCCTACAGCAGCCATCACTGGCCTTTCTTGAAATGATCTTCCATTCTGGAGGTGGGAGAGAGAGAAATGAATCTGAACACCTAACTACAACAACAGTAGGTACCTCCCCTGTAGAAATCCCATGAGAGGAGACATAATCAGGCTAAGCTTTCTAGAAACTGCTACCTTCCTCTCAGTAAGTTTTCTAGAGATTACTACCTTCCTCTCAGAATCAGGCTTCCTGGCACATGCAATGACTCTGACCACTTCTCTTAATCTCTCTTCTTACCCACACAACTAATGGAGTCAGAACTGGAAAAGCAACTATAAAATTAAGATATCTGTCTACAAGGGAGCCATGGTGGTATAGACCTCTGGAAGGAGCACTGTTAGTCCAACAGTGGCACTTCTGGCAGTTTGAATCCACAGTGGCTCCACAGGAGAAAGAAGGATAATCACTATCCATGTGAACTAGAACTTCTAGGAAGCTACTGGAAGATCAGCGCCGAGTCGGTTTCTATTCAACAGGAAGTAATGATCACTTGTTTTTTAACAGTCTGTAAGATAACAAGGAACGATTTCAGAGAATATACTGGAAGTTGTGACTAGAAACTGTTATAGCATATTTATGCCTGATTGAAGATTAAATGTTTAATAAGCCAGCTGAAGAATGGTAAGGGAGAAATTCCTTCCAGGTAGAAGTAAGCTCCTGAGAAGAGTCAGGGAGGAGTGAGAGCACACGGTGGAGAACTCTGAGTGGTCTGATGGCTCTGCCACATAAATGCACTAGCGAGGAAGGGATGAGAGGCAGGAGGCTATCCCATGCTGTCAGAAAGAACCCTGGAAACATCAGTGGCTTGTGACACTGGAAAAGATCAGATGGTCTGCTACCCTGGTCCTTTCCAGTTCATTATTTCTAGTTAGACATTTTTCTCTGGAGAAGTTGTTACCATGTGCAATTGAGTCGAGTGCAACTCATAGCAACTCTCTGCACAATGACTTTGTGCTTTGAATCCTGCCCTATCCTGAGCCAATTTCTCTGTCTGACACATCTACTCTCATTACCTCAGTTACTAGGTCTATCTATATCATCTAGGATCTTCCTATTCTGTGCTGTCCCTTTACCCTAACAAGCATGATGTCCTTTTCCAAGGACTGGTCCTTCCAGGCAACATGTCCAAAGTGTGTGAGATGAAGCTTCAAAATCCTTGCCTCTAAGGAGCAACTTGGTTTCACCCTTTCCAGGACAAACCTGTTTGTTCTCTTGGCAGTCCATAGTGTATTTAATGCTCTTCTTCAGCACTACAACTCAAAGTCATTGAGTTCTTCTTCTGTCATCCTAAGTCATTGTCCAGCTCTCTGATGCATAGCAAGTCATTACAAAGACCATGGACCAAATCAGGCCAACCTTAGTCTCTGGACTGATGTAATTTCTCTTCAGCACCCAGAAGTAAATTTTCCTCATGCAGTTTGTCTTTTGATTTTCTGATTGCTGGTGCCAAGAGTGTTGACTGTGGAACTGAGCACACTGAAATTGCTAACAATCTCAATCTCTTCTCCATGCTGCTAGTTGGCCCAGTGGTGAGAACTTTTGTTTTCTTGATGTTGAGCTTCAATCCATATTGAAGACTGCAGTCCTTGACCTTCTGCAGCAAATGCTTCAGGTCCTCTTCATTTTCAGCAGCAGGGTTGCTGACCTATTGAGGAGTCTTCCTCCAATTCTGATACCACATTCCTCCTCATAAAGTCCAGCCTCCTGAATGATCTGTTCTGCATAAAATAGAAAAGATATGGAGAAAAGACACATCCTTAATACACTCCTTTTCTGATTTTGAACCATGCAATGTTTCCTTGCTCTGTTCTGACAACTGCATCCTGGTCCAAGTATAAGCTTTGCAAGAGCACAATCAAGCATTCTGATATTCCTGTTCTTCTCAAGTTTAGTCACAATTTGTTGTGATCCACACAGACAAATGTGTTTCAATGAAACACAAATAGGCATTCCTCTGGTACTCTCTGCTTTCAGCCAAGATTCAACAGACATTGGCTATGATGCCTCCAGTGCCACAACCTCTTCTAAATCCAGTTGGACTTCTGGTAGTTCTCTGTCAATGTACTGTCCCAGTCATTTTTGGATCACCTTCAGCAGAATTTTGCTTGTTTGTTATGTTAGTGATATTGTTTGCTAATTTCCACACTATGGTGGACAAGTGTTACTTTTGTAGATCAAAGCCCAAATTAACCACCCTACTGAGTCTATTCTAAGTTATGGTACCCCTCCATAGATTTTTCTGAGATTGTACATCTTTATGGGAGAAGACTGCCTATCTTTCTCCCATGGAACAGCTGTCGGCTTTGAACCACTGACATTTTAGTTAACAGCATAACATGTAACACATGGCTTCACGAGAGCCCTTTTGTAGACTGAAAGACTCCACCAATCTACCTTACTGGACACATGTGTTCTAACCTTATGACCACCTACATTCTAACCATTGAACACAAGTATGACTAACATATGAATGCCTCTGGTACTTGGATTTCAGTTCTCAGCAATGGCTTTAAGTAATTCACAGTTACAAACATCTTTTCTCGTGACTAAGACTGCTTTTCCTCATCTCTTCCCTTGTCTTTTCTGGAAACAATAGGGATCTGAGTTAGAATGTCAGAGAGGTGTGCGGATCGTGCCATTGCCCACAGCAGAGAGACACTGCTTTGAGGTGGGGAGAGGAAGAACAGGGATATTCTCAGTGGAGGTGCTTGAACATAAACCTGTTAGTTAGACTGTGAACTCTTTCCCGCATACAGCAGGGATGCAATAGATTCTTTCACAATGAAGTATCAATAGTGCTGAATGCCCATTTTCTTGTTCTCTTTATGCTCAAATCGTGGTTCAGAGGTCTTCCCTAATTAGCATGGTATTTGCAATTGTTGCACGTAAAAACGGAGAAACATTTTGCAAATTTAAGCAACTCATGTTTCTCTTAAATGTGTATGTATTTAAGCTCTAGATATAGCATGCCTAAAGAGTGATGCCAATTCTTTGCATCACTGCATAGGTCTAGATTTGCTCTAAGAAGCTGTGATGAAAGTATACTATTTTTACTATTTTCTGAAATGATAATTTATTCCTTGAGACAATATTACAATGCTTGAAAAAAAAAGTAAAAATTCAAGGCTCATTTCTGAATACATAGAACTGTGACTTTGGAAGAATATTTTTTACTCCTTATTTCTACTGCTTCAACAGAGAAACTTCTTCATATGAAAAATCAATGGAAAAAAGCCTACCTAAGAACTAAAATGACTCAAGAACTGTTTTCTTTATGGCATCACTCTCAATAGAAGACAAATTATGTAAACATCTTTATTATAACAACATAATTAGTGATTCTACTTAAATGAGTTCATACATGTGTTCACAGGGTCTTCCAAGGCCTATTATTTCAGAAGTGGGTGGCCAATCCTTCTTCCTAGTCTGTCTTAGTCTGGGAGCTCTACCTTAGTGCAGCATCTGACAGACAAATACTGTAAGCAAATGAGCTGATGATAGACAAGCAGGCATATATAAATCTAAATAATAAGAGTAATAACATGTCAAGACACTTCCCCAATGCAAAAACTGACAGATAAATGATACATATTCCTAAGAGCAATAAACAATAAAATACACTTAAACTGTTAGATATAGCACTGGAGACTTATCCTTCATATTGGAAGACACAAACAATAAGAAGGAATAGTTGCAAACATCCATTAATAATTGGAACATGGAATGTAGGAAGTATGAATGTAGGAAAATTGGATGTTGTTGAAAAAGAAACAGAATGCATAAATATTTGCATAGTAGGTATTCGAAAGCTGAGATGGACTGACATTAGCCATTTTGAATTAGATTATCATATCATCTACTATGCCAGGAGTGACAAAGTGAAGAAAACAAGGGCTTCATTCATAGTCAAAAAGACCTTTTCTAGATCCATCCTGAAGTACAAAGTTGTGAGTGACAGGATAATATACATACACACACAAGTAAGTCCTGTTAATACCATTGTCATTCAAATATGTGCACCAGCAATTAAAGATAAAAAGGAGGAAATAAAAGATTTATACCAACATTTGCTGTCTGAAATCTATCCAACTTACAACCAAGATTCTTTAATAATAATTAATGACTGGAATGCAAAAGTTAAGAACAAGGAAGAAGATGTGGTGACAAGTGAGGCTGGAGATAGAATGATATAATTTTATTCAATCGGTGATTTATTCCTTGTAATGACTTTTTATTTCATGAAAAGATACAAATAGTAACTATACACATGGACATCACCTGATGGACTGCACAAGAATCAGTTTGATTACATCTGTGGAAGGATCAATGGAGAAGCTCAACATCAACTGTGAAAACTGGGCGAGGTGCTGACTTGAACAGACCAACAAGTGTAAGTTTGAATTGAAGCTAAAGAAAATGAAAACAAATTCACAAGAAAATACGCATCTATTCCACCAGGATTTAAAAACCATCTCAAGAAAAGTTTCAGGCACTGAACACTAATGAACAAAGACCTGATGAGCAGTGGGATGATATCAAGGACATCTCCCATGAAGAAAGCAAAAGTATATGAGTGCCTCTGCTACTTGGGTTCCAGTTCTCAGCAGTGGCGTTGTCTGTCATTACAAAGACAGAGGAGGAAGAAAAGACCAACTCTGAATATTGCACTAGAGTGCTGAGAAGCCAAAACAAAGGGGAAAATGAGGAAACTCAAGAATTGAACAAAAGATTTTAAAGGGAAGCTTAGGAAGACATAGCAAAGTATTATAACAAAATGTTCAAAGACCTGGAATCAGAAACTAGAAAAGGAAGTGGTTGCCTGTCATTCTCAAGCAGAAGGAACTGAAGAAGAAATTCAAGCCTCGAGTTGCAATACTGAAGGATGCTACGGACAGAATCTTGAATGATTCAGGAAGAAATAATGGAAGATGGAAGGAATACACAGTCACCATACTAAAACAATAAATGAATGCATAGGAAAAAACTATGGTATATTAAGCAGGTGTGGCATCCACTTCCTAAACAACATGTCTCTGGAAACTCTATGAACTTTGATAAATGATGATAGTTATAGAAATACTTTGGGCCTTTTGTTCATAGGGTCATTATGAGTCATGCTTGACTCAATGGCAATCAACAACAACAACAACATTCACCCCATGGGATATAGACAGCACTGAAAAACAGTGAATTTGTAAAGCATTACACAGCATGAGAGACCCTGGAGGACATTATGCTGAGTGAAATATCTCCATCAGAAAAGAAAAAGTACTGCATAACACCACTGACATGAGGGCAGGGAAAAAAACTATGAACATAGTGGATAGATAATGAGCACTGCATTGGAACAGATGAGGGAATATATTCCTAAAAGGAATATATGATTAGGCAGTATATGTATGACAACAGTCCCGAATAAGAGATACATTGCAAAGTGAACTGGGGGAGAAGGAAGGGGAAAGGAGGGAGGAAATTGTGGAACAATGAATGAATATATATATGGAAGTTAACTGTAGGAGGGGGAAGGAAGGAAATATACAACAATGAATAATGAAAATCCAACTTTTCTATAAATTTTTGTTAATAGCACAATATAAAAAATAGGTATGGGGGGAAATAAAGAATTTGTTGATACAGAACCACTTTAGAAAGTAGCATATGATCAAGAACCCAAGGTAATAAGGGAAGAATTTCAAGGTGCTTTGAAAGAATTGGCAAAATATAAGGCCGCAGGAATTGATGGCATACCAATAGACATTTCAACAAACAGATGCAGCTCTGGATGTGCTCACAAGGTTGTGCCAAGAAAGCTAGAGGACAGCTACCTGGGCAACTAATTGGAAGGGATTCATATTTATTCTCATTCCCCAAAAGGGTGATTCTAGAATGTGGAAAATAATAATCAAACAATATCATTAATATTACAGGCAAGTAAAATTATCTTGAAGATTATTAACAACAAACAACTAGACTAGTATATTAACAAAGAACTGCCAGAAATACAAGCTGGATTTAGTAGAGTGCTTGGTACTAGGGATACTATTGTTAATGTCAGATGGATCTTGACTAAAAGCACAGAGTACCAGAAGGATGTCTGTTTTTGTTTTATCAACTACAAAAAGGCATTTGACTGTGTGGATTACAAGAAATGTGGCTAACATTGAGAAGAATGGGAATCCTAGAAGACTTAATTGTACTCGTGCAAAACCTTTACCTGTACCAAGAAGCTGTTGTCAGAACAGAGCAAGGGAACATGGCGTGGTTTAAAACCAAGAAATGATTGTGTCAAGGTTGTATCCATTCTCCATTATCTTTTCAATCTATAGGTGGAACAGATCATTCAAGAGGATGGATTTTATGAAAAAGAATGTGACATCAGGATTGGAGGAAGAGTAATCAACAACCTGTGTTATGCAGATGGCACAGTGTTGCTCCCTAAAAGAGAGGGGGAATTAAAGTGATACAGAAATTAAAAAACTGGACTGCACCTCTACATCAATAAAACAAAATTCCTCACCACCAAGCTAATAGCCAGCATCATGATAGATGAAGAAAATATTGATGTGGTTAACAATTCCATCTTGCTTGGATTCACAATCAATACCTTTGACATCAAGAGTCAGGAAATAAAAAGACGAGTTGCTTTAGGAAATCTACTGTCAGGAATCTCTCCACAGTGATTAAGAGCAGCAGTGTCAGTTTAGAGACTAAGTGTGCCAGATCCAGTCCATAGTCTTCTCAATTGCTTGCAATGCATCTGAGAGTTGGACAATGAATAAAGATCACAGAAGAAGAATTGATGCCTTTTAGTTGCGGTGCTGGAGAAAAGAAGTCATGAACAGACCATGGATTATCCAGAGAACAAACAGGTTTGACCTGGAGAGAGTGAAACTAGATTGCTCCTTGGAGGCATGGATTTTGAAACTCCATCTCACGTACTCCAGGCATATTGCTAAAAGGGGCCAGTCCTTGGGGAAGAATGTCATGCTTGGGAGGGTGGAGAATCACCACAGGAGAGGAAGACCTTGGATGAGACAGATGGACACAGTGACTGTGGCAATGGGGCAGGTGTGCCAGACACAGTGAAGTTGGCTCAGGGCAGGGCAAAGTTCAGAGCTGCTGTTCATAAGGTCACCATGAGTTGTAGTTGACTTGACAGCACATATTAACAACTTATAGGCAAGAAAAACCAAATTTTATATTAATATATAATAGTTTTTAATTACTTTATCTTTTTATTACTCATCTACATTGTCAGCACACAGTCATATACAGTAAAAAATTTAGCTATTTTTTAATATTTGCCAATTTTCAATCATATCAAAAAAATGATGGGTTTACATATATATGTTGATTTTTGTCACTATGAAAGTGAACTTGTCAAAGTAGGAACGCAGACATATTTTATCCAATAGTTTGTTGTCTTAATTTGTACCTTAGGTATTTACACTGTGGTAGGTTATGCATCAGAGACTTGGACAATGACTAGGGAGAACAGAAGGAGAGTGGATGCTTTTGAGCTGTGGTGCTGGAGAAGAGTACTGAATGTACCATGGACTGCCAGGAAAACAAACAGATTCATCTTGGAGAGGATTAAACCAAGCAACTCCTTGGAGGCAAGGATTCCGGGGCTTCGTCTGACATACTTTGGACATGCTTCCAGGAGGGACGGGTCTTTGGAGAGGGACATCATGCGGGAGGGTGGAGGGACAGCACAGGAGGGGAAGACCCTCTATGAGATGGATTGATTCGGTGACTGGGGTAATCGGGATGGGTGTGTCAGAGGCGGTGCGGTTGGCGCAGGATAGAGCAGGGTTTAGGGCTGTTGTGCATAGGGTCGCTATGAGTCGCAAACGACTCGACGGCACATAACAACAACAACAACAACATATAGGCCTCCATTTGTATTTTCGTTGTGGACTCCAGGGATGCGAGGGAAGGGTCCTTGTATCTTTTTTAACAACCTTGGTTAAAATTTCCAAAGACCAAACTTGTTCTGACACCGTAGCCCTTGAAGGCAGAGAGAGAGGCTTGGACTAGGAAACAGTCTACATCTCAGTAGGCATAGAATTAGGGTTCAGAAATTGTTCTGCTTTCTCACTTTGCAGGTGAAGAAATTGAGTTACAGAAAGAAAAGCTGGCTTGCCAAGGCCACATAGCTTCCGAAGTACTTGGAGGCCCTGGGATAAGAAATGCTTCGTTTATGAGGGAGTGGATGATCCCTGGAGAGTGCAAATGGTTAATAAAATCAACTGCTAACTGAATGTTGGTGGTTCAAATCCATCTAGACGTATTTCAGAAAGAAGTGCTGTGATCTGTTTCTGAAAAATCAGCCTTTCAAAGCTCTACAAAACACAGTTCTACTCTGACATACTTGAAGGCACCAGGAGTTGAAATTGACTCAGTGATATCTGGAGTTGATAGGGAGTGGTTAAGAAGATAAAAAGTAGAGAACTTGTCTTGAGGCTCTTGGAGCACGTTGTTAATGCAGAGGGAGAGGAGGGAAGATGACCCTGCTGTGGCCACAGCCCACACAACCTCCAGCCATGGTGTGACTGAGAGTGCTCTGGGCTACATCCCCAGTCCTTGGACTAATACACTCTCCGCAGGCACCTTGCTCCCACTGCAGAGCAAGCAGATTGGCCAGGTACTCTCCAGGCTGACTCCCAGCCCCAACATCCTATGTCTCTGTGATTCCCCAGAGGCTGCAGGTTTGTGAAACCCTGAGGACTGGATTTGGCCTCAATCCACGTTTCTCCTTCATTTCTAAAACCATATGCACTTGCTGGAACACTAACTCCATCTGGTCTTGATTCGCTTCCTCCTGATTTTACTCCCTGCTGGAATGCACTGCATCCTGCCCGAGGCACCTCAGGGAGCTGCTCTCACAAGCTCCCTGGTTTTTCTCCCCTGAGGCTTAGCAAGTCAAGGATTGCCAAGAACTCCTTTCCTTCTACCCCAGCAGAGGAGCAGTCCCTGTCTGGGCCAGCAGGTTTGGCTCTTCTCTTCTCCCCTTGGGGAGGTTGACAGCCTGGAATCGCCAGCCTCCTTCCCACCAGCACCTGGAGGCCCCTCTCCCTCTTGGCTAGCTGCCCCTTCTACAGGAAGATCAGCCTTTACAAGCTTCACACTCTAATTTTTTAATTGCATCTTCTGCTAGCCCACACCCATTCTATCTCCACACTCATCTTTCTCCTCATTCTTTTAGGCAGGTGGCAGTCGTGTATAGAGGTTAAAAGCATGGTTGACTTTAAATTCAGTTCCCCTGCTTAAAATCAGTGAGACTTTCTCTGATTTTCTTAACTACCAATTGGCCATAATAATTCCTATCTCACGAGGTTGTTTTGAAGTGTAATGCTTAACATAATAATTGTTGTTGATTGGTGCCCTCAAGGCTCCTACGACTCACAGGGCCCCTGTGAAGAGCAGATCTGAACCTTGCCCTGTCCTGTGCCATCCTTATGATCGCTGATATGCTCAAGCCCATTGTTGCATCTAACAGTTTTTGCCTGTGCATTGTGACGTTGGTGAAAATATTAGATATACCAAATTGGTCTTAGAAGAAATATAACCAGTATGCTCCTTACAGATGAAGACGGTGTGACCTCAGCGTGCTTACTTTGGGCTCATCCCAAGAAAAGACAATTGCTAGAAAAGAGCATCATGTTTGTTAATATGTGCGTATGGGGCAAGGGGAAGTCAGCAAAAATGGAGGAAATCTTCAATTAGATGGAATAATAGATGGGACAATGGACTCAAACAATGGACTTGATGATGGCGAAGATACTGCAGAGCCAAGGCAACATTTCATTCTGTTGAACACATGAGTCAGAGCCTGCTCAGTGACAGCGAACAAAAACACTAGTTCATTCAGTGAATCTTGAAGATGTACTTTGCATTGTTTCATTATTTTCCTAATAGATTTTATTAATAACTCTCCACCTTTCATCCACATCTCCTTGAGGAGTTGTGAAGATTCTCTAGGGGGGTGGCCCTGTGCTCTGTTACTTGTGGTCCTGAATTTCTGTTTTTGATAAATTCTGGATTACCCTCTTGGTTTCTTGTTTTCTGCTATCATTTGCTCGCTGTACAAATTTTCCCAATATTTAGTCAAAGGGTCTCCTACATTTCAAAAACACTGCCAACATCCATTATATTACAAATGTCAATTAAAAAAATATTTATTATAGTTGCTGAAAATATATCCAGCAAAACATACATCAGATCTACACTTCACATACACAATTTGGCGGCATTGATTACATGCCTTAAATTGTGCAACTGTCTTTACCCTTCTCTTTTGAATTATTCTTGTGTTACTATTATAACTAACTGCTCCATAAGTTGACTATTGAATCTTCTGAGTTGTTAATTTTAATTAGTCTCATATAGAATTTTTTTAAGGAGTGCAATACTCAAGGCAAACACTTGTTACTACTAATTGAGCTAAACATTTTTTTTATTTAAAGAAGACTTTAGGGGATATTTTTGGCTTATCATTTAAAGATTATCTTAAGGTGATAGTCTTGATGATTCATTTAGGCTCATTGGCTCCAGAAAGTCTGGATTCTATGAGAATTTGAAATTCAGTTCTGCAGTTTCCCCCTTTCTGATTAAGATTATTCTATAGAACCATTGATCAAAATGTTCCCTAAGAACATTCTGGGCACCTCCTGTTCTTCTGATGTCATAGCAAAAGTAGCAGTTGGTCATGGAGACCATGAGTGAACATTTTAAAAGAAATTTTAAGAATAGAAGGCCACTATATGGTCATAAACAGAAAAAAAAAGGTATTCAATGCTATTGTTCATATAAAGATTTTTTAGGTATATATAAAGAGGGGAAGTTGCAAGGTACAATTTTCCAAACAGAGGGAACACCATAACCTTCTGTAGCTCGCTATGATCTCCCGCTAGCTTTTCACCAAGCACAAGGCTCTTCCTGTGGAGTTCAATGTGGTGTGGGGTTGAGGTCACACTGTTAGCCTGTGAGTGGAAGTATTGTGTGCTACTCCCAAACCTGACCCATGTAATCTATACAGGATCCTTTTTGCTCTTTTCCCTTTTGCTGATTATGAGCTTGACCTTTCAACCCCCGGAAAGACCTTAGAGGCCACATGCTGGAGGTGGTAGAGCTGATTTCAGCCTGACTCTGCAAAAACATGCAGTGGATTGCTGTTCTCAACAACCTGGCAAAACCCCAGTATCCAGTTACATGAATGAGGAATAAACGTCTTATGTTTGAGTCATTTTGGAGTCTGCTTATTTTCACAGTTAACATTAATGTAAGTAATAAATACCTTAAGTTTTCTTCCTTAACACTCACCCTACTGACAACTATTATTTGTACTATCAACCTTCCTTGGTATATCATGAACTACACAAGGTCATAGACTATCTTCTGCTTGGTGTCTTTCCCATGTGCAGTGCATAATAGATGTTCCATAAATATTTGCCTAATTAAATGAAATTAAATAGATGTTTGGGGAAACACGGCATGGTGCCATCTGGTGAAAGTGTGAGGCAGGCATTGTGTTAGTTGCAAGACCTCAGTGTCCTTGGCATTGTGCCCCTGCTGATGCTCCCAAGATTCCTGCCCTAAGTTTTAAATTAATTATATATCCTTAAGGAACTCTGGTGCACAGTGCATTGCATATTGAATTGCTACTTGAAAGGTCAACAGTTCGAATCCACCAGTTGCTTTGCAGGAGAAAGATTGGCAGTTTTCTCTGGTAAATATTTAGAGCCTTGAAAATCTAATGGAGGATCACTATGAGTTGAAATTTACTCAAGTGAGTTTTATATGCCCTTACTCCTGCATACCTAGATTATTGTAACCCCAAGCAGTGTCTTGGCCTCCAGTTTTTTATAATCCTGGAAAGTTCATAACCCTGCTTTCTCCTGCTTTATGCTGAGCTCAGTCAGTTTTTTAAAACAATCTTACCTAACAGTAATAACTAATAACATTTGCATCACTTACTAATTGCTGTAGAGTCAGACTTAACTCATGGCTGACACTGTAGTGGGTTTTCAGGAGGCTGTAAATAGCACAGGGGGGAGTTTGCCTGTCTTTCTCTCATGGCAGGTGGATTTGAACTGCCAGAGAAGTACTGACTTTTGGACTACCAGTGCAACTCCCTACAGACTAGGCCACCAGAACTCCCCTACCACTTGCACATTGTAGTTGCTATGTGCTGTCAAGTTGGAACTGACTCCTAGCTGAACCTCCAGCAGTTTCTCAGAGACTTTAAACTGCATGGGAGGAGATTGCTCATCTTTCTCATTCAGAACAGCTGGTGGATTCAACCACTTGTCTTTAGACTGACAGTGAAACTCCTTACCCACTAAACCACCAGAGCTCCCTAACACGTGTATGTTGTTCTTTTGTGCCGTCGAGTCGTTTCCGACTCATAGCGACCCTATGCACAACAGCCCTAAACCCTGCTCTATCCTGCGCCAGCCAACCGCACTGCCTCTGACACACCCATCCCGATTACCCCAGTCACCTAATCAATCCATCTCATAGAGGGTCTTCCCCTCCTGTGCTGTCCCTCCACCCTCCCAAGCATGATGTCCCTCTCCAAGGACCCATCCCTCCTGGCAACGTGTCCAAAGTATGTCAGACGAAGCCCCAGAATCCTTGCCTCCAAGGAGTAGCTTGTTTTAATCCTCTCCAAGATGAATCTGTTTGTTTTCCTGGCAGTCCATGGTACATTCAGTACCCTTCTCCAGCACCACAGCTCAAAAGCATCCACTCTCCTTCTGTCCTCCCTAGTCATTGTCCAACTCTCTGATGCATAACAAGTGATTGCAAATACCATGACCTGTATCAGGCGCACCTTAGTCTCCAGAGAGACACCGTTGCTCCTGAGTACCTTTAAGAGGTCCCTAACAGCAGACTTTCCCATCGCGATAAGCTTTTTGATTTCCTGACTGCTGGTACCAAGGGTGTTGACTGTGGAGCCGAGCAAACTGAAGCTGTGAACACTCTCAATCTCTTCGTCATCCATCCTGACGCTACTAATTGGTCCAGTGGCGAGAATCTTTGTCTTCTTGACATTGAGCTTTAGTCCATACTGAAGGCTGCAGTCCTTGACCCTTCGCAGCAAGTGCATGAGGTCCTCCTCAGTTTCAGCAAGCAGGGTTGTGTCATCTGCATAACGGAGATTGTTAATAGATCTTCCACCAATCCTGATGCCACAATTCTCCTCATAGAGCCCAGCCTCTCGGATAATCTGCTCTCTGAACACGTGTATACAGGATGGAATTAAAACACTAGATTTAACTGTGGCTTTACCTACTCATTAGCAATGCAACCTTAGAAGGCAATTCATATAACCTCTCTGAGTCTCAGTGGCCTTTTTTGAGAAATCAGTGGTGGAATCCCTGGGTTACAAGTGCTTTCCTTCCTACGTGTGCCTTTAAGAATTTGTAGACAAGTTGGCACAGGTGCTTACAGTACTGTAGTACAAGAAAAAGGAGCTCTGAAAGCATAATGCATAACATCTTGTGTTGCTATCTTAAAAGTCAGTGGTTCGAATCTAAAGTTGCTCTTCAGAAGAAAGATGGGCACGTCTCTTCCTGTAGAGATTTACAGTCTCAGCAATTTGATGGAGAGCCATTGTGAGTCTGGCTTGACTCAATGGCAGTTTATTTCTTTTTTTCTTTCAGAGAAAGAAAAGGCTTGAAGAATTTCTTTCCAATGATTTAAAAGCTGCACATGCAGCAAGTGAAGGTGATTGTGATGAAATTTGTTTCAAGTTGGCCTTGGTTCAATAGTTTCAAAGTGAGGGCATATTTATTTTACATTAAAGGGCAAGTACAAGTTGTCTGTAAGTTCAGTGCTCATTGTTCATAACCTGGCGACTACTGGCATTCTAATAGGATCTTATCATAGGACTTCCCCCCGCACCCCATGATTGAATAAGATAACACATGCACTATTTAGAATAGTGCTTGACATATGAGAAGTATTACTAACATAGTGATTTGCCTACTATTATTATGGTACTTTTCCATTTACAAAGCAGTTTTCCAAACGTCAATAACTATACCTCTACAACCCTTTAAGGGAGATCATTATAAGCAAAATAATCACTCCACATATCTGGATTCAATGATTTCTTCTTATAAATTCAAGGCATTATTTAAATTTTTCCCATGCTAAGCAGATGGACAAACTGAGACTCATAAAAGTTGAGAGTTTCTGGTGAGTAGTAGAATGGGGCTCAACTTAAAGCCCTCATTTCCAGGCTGTGTTCTATGATGGTTGGACAGTCAACTGCCCAGGGTTATATTGCCAACAACACTGCAGAGAAAGATCTTTTTGTCCTAGGCTTGGAGAACTCAACACATACACATATAGACATCCACAGCAACCCAAAATACATAAATTCAGTGAACAGGTTGTCCTTGTGATACTGTCATTCACTGATGGTTCTGTCTTGACCGTTGCCCAATGTATGTCAATTCTTTGCCCACCTGCAGGTTATTTATTTTCTTGCCCAGTTCTCAGACCATTACGGTAAAGTAGGTCCTGACATTAAACTAAGCCTTATATCACTTCCTGTGAAAATCGCATTGGAAGCAATTGGAAGTCAAGAAGCCAAAATAAAGGGAAGAGATGCTGAAGTAAAGGAGCTGAACTGGAGATTTCAAAAAGCAGCTCAAGAAGTCAAAGCAAAGTATTATAAAAATGTGTGAAGAGCTGAAGTCGGAAAATGAAAAGAGAAAGAGCTAGCTCAGTGTTTCTCAAGCTGATAGAACTGAAAAACAAATTCAAGCCTCAAGTTGAAATACTGAAAGATGTTATGAACAAAATTTTGAACGACTGAGGAACCATTAAAAGAAGATAGAATGAATAGACAGGATTACTGTACCAAAAAGAAATGGGCAACAGTGAAAAATTTCAGAAGGCACTATATAAACAAGAAGCAATAATAACAAAAGAAGAGTTCAAGCTATGCTGAAGACACTGACAAACCATAAGCCCCCAGAAATATATAGAATAGAATAGATATCAATTACATGTTTCAACTAACAGATGCAACCCTGGATGTGCTCACCAGTCTATGCCAGGAAAAGTGGAAGACAGCTGACTGGCTGACTGACTAGAAGAGATCCATATTTGTTCTCATCTCCAAGAAAGGTGATTTAACATAATGTGAAAATTACTGAACAATATCATTAATAACAAATGCAAGCAAAATATTGCTGAAGATCATCCAAAAATGACTGGAATAGTACATTGACTGGGAACTGCCAGAAGTTCATGCTAGGTTTAGAAGAGGCCATTGTACCAGGGATATCATTGCTGATGTCAGATGAAATCTGGCTGAAAGCAGAGAATATAAGAAGAATGTCTAACTATTTATTAACTATGCTAAGGCATTTAACTGTGGATCACTTTGGCTAACATTGAGAAGGATGGGAATCTTAGAACTCTTAATTGTACTTATATAAAATCTATACCTAGATGAAGAAGCTGTTATCTGAATAGAACAAAGGAGTACTGACTGTTTTAAAACTGGGAAGAAAGTGCATTAGGCTTGTAGCCTTTCTCTATACCTATTTACTCTGTATGCTGAGCAAGTAATTCGTGAAGTTGGACTTTAGGAAGAAGAATGTGGCATCAGGAAGAGAGGAAGAGTTAACAACCTGTGCTATGTAGATTATAAAACTTTGCTTCTGAAAGTAAGAGGGGACTGAAGTACTTGTTGTAGAAGATAAAAGAAACACGACTTTTAATATGGATTGCATCTTCACAGCAAGAAGACAAAGGCTCTTGCCTCTAGGCCAGAAGGAAACATCACAGTTGACGGAGAAAGGATTGGAACCATTAATGACTTTATCTTGCTTGAATCCACAATCAACTGCCTTGGTACCAGCAATCAGGAGATAAGGAGACATATCGCTTTGGGCAAGTTGGCTGTCAAGGACCTCTCCAAAATCCTGAAGAGCAATGATATCAGTATGAAGATTAAAGTGTGTCTGATTCAGGCCATGGTGTTTTCACTCACTTGCTATGAACCTGAGAGCTAGAAGATGAATAAGGATGACAGAAGAAGAATTGATGCCTTTGAGCTGTGGTATTGGAGAATACTGAATATCCCATAGAGTACCAAAAGAATGAATAGGCATGTCTTGGAAAAGGTCCAGTTGGAGTGTTCCTTGGAGGCAAGGATGGCAAAGCTTTGTCTCTCATACTTTGGACATATTGCTAGGAGAAGCTCTTTCTTGGAAAAGAATATTGTGCTTAGAAGAGTGGAGGTCAGGGAAAGAGAGATGGATTGACACGGTGACTGCAGCAACTGTTTTAAGTGTATCAGAGATGGTGAGGATGGCACAGTACAGGACAAGATTCAGATCTGTCGTCGATAGGGTCACTATGCATCATACTCAACTCATGCACCTAACAACCACAATAATGCACCTGGGATCCAGAAGAGCCAGTCCTTGGAAAAAGATATGGTTCTGGGAAAGGTAGTTTATTGTTATTAGGTGTTGTTGAGTTGAGTACAACTCATAGCTAACCTATAAACAACACATCCGAAACCTTATCCTATTCTGTGCCGTCCTCACTAAATCTGATATACTAAAGCCCATTGTGCTGTCCTCATTGTCTCTGATACACTGGTGTCTATTGTTATAGTCACTGTGCTGATCCACCTCCCTGAAGATCTACTCTGTTTCACTGACCCTCCACCTTTCTATGCTTGATATCTTGGACCAGGAATGGGTTCCTCCTAACAACATGTGAGAGAGTCAGCAAAATAGATGATGACCTTCAATGAGATGCATCAACACAGTGACTGTAATAATGGGCTTGAGCGTGGCGGAGATCATGAAGATGCTGCACAATAGGAGAAGATCCAATCTGTTGTTCAAAGGTCACTGTGAGTTGTATTTGATGAGATGGCATCTAAAACCAACAACAGCCTTGCTCTCCTTTGGCTTTTCTTTCCCAGTTAAAGCACCAAGATCTGAACTTAGGGGCATATGAAGTGGCAGGCCGACTTTTTTCTCCCACAGGACCCATTCTGAATGAGCTCTGTCCCTCCCACAGACTCTGCTGAGCAACTCATGGGCTTGAGCAATTTTCCAGAAAATGCTAAGGAGAAAGAGAATGCATCTTCCTAATAGGCAGTAGACTGATGTTTCGTGTGGATGAGTGTTCCAGGGGTGGCTTTGATGGGTGGACTGGAAGAAATGGCCTTAGCAAGGTAGTCTTTCTCAGAGCCTGCTTCCATTCTGAGCACCCCACAGGGATCATCTCTCCTTCACTTCACCTTGACTTCCCTCTAGAGCACTCCGAAGAAGAAATCTGCTGGAGGTTCAGACCCTGCACCAGCTTCTTGCCTGTGCTCTTCCCAGACTCCTGCAGCTTGCTGATCCAGCGCTTGCAAAGGCTTCTGGGGAGGGTGCCACTCTAGCAGCAAACAGATGCTGTGGTTAATCCATTTTCTATGTGTGTTTCTATGTGTGTTTGCAAGATACAAAATTAAGAGTTCTACTGAGGAGGGAAATAAAGTGCACCATTAGACTTGTTTAGTGTATTATACCAGGTCTAGTGCCCACCTGGGCCCCCATGTAACATAGGCATTAAGGTAGGACTTCAGAAACAGAAACAACATTCAGGTTATAAGATAGAAACCCCTTCATGGTAATGCCAAGTAAATACTATTCAGATTTATATGCTTCACCACCAGTGGGGATTTTGAAAGGTGGGCTTTCTCACCAAATACTTTTAATCCAATTATCAGACCACTTATACTGAGTTCTTAAGGCACTCCCTGCTCACCCTGCCTTGAATTTTCCTACCTTCCTTTTTTTCTCTGGTCTCATGTTTCTTCTCCCTGCCACCTTTTCTTCTCTCTTTCTCTGTTGTGACCTTGGTGTCAAGAGCCGGGAGTTAGGTTTCTAAGGGTTGGCATGAACCAGGAGTGGCACAGAAAGTCCTGGATTAAGGATGTGCCAGAACTTTGAAAACATCCTTTTAACTTTCTGCCATGTAAGATCACACATAACTCTAGGGATCCCACCTGAGGTACTAGAGAAGAGAGACATCAGGAGCCTCAGAGTAGGAGTGAGAAAGTTTGAACTGGAGAAGAGAGACCAAGTGGAAGAATACTGGGGTCAAACATGAGAAATGGGGGAGGAGGCTCTTAGAGTCCATAGAGTCAGCTCGTATGGGAGCTTTATTTCATGGGCAATAAGGCATCAGGGTTGGAGGAAGACTCAGCAACAACCTGAGTTGTGCAGATGACACAACCTTGCTTGCTGAAGCTGAGAAGGACCACAAGCATTTGCTGCAGAAGGTCAAAGATTGCAGCCTTCAATACAGATTCAAGCTCATAATCAAGAAAACATAGATTCTCACTGCCAGGCCAATTGACAGCATCATGATAGAGAAGAGACTGAGATTGTTAACAGCCTCAGCTTGCTTGGCTCCACAATCAACATTCTTAGCACCAGTAGCCAGAAAATAAAAAACAAAACAAAACAAACAAACAAACAAACAAAATTGCATTATGAAAGTGTGCTCTAAGGAACCTCTCCAGAGTCTAGAGACTAAGGTGCGCCTGATCCAGGTCATGGCCTTCACAATTACGTACTATGCATCAGTGAGCTGGACAAAGACTAAAGATGATAGAAAAAGAATTGGTGTCTTTGAGTTGTGGTACTGGTGAAGAGGTTTGAACATATCATGGACTGCCTAGAAAAGAAACAGATCTGTTCTGGAAAGGGTGAAACCAGGCTGCTCCTTGGAGGCAAGCTCCACCTCACATACTTTGGGCACATGTTCAGGAGAAACCTGTCCTTGGAGAGAGACATCATACTTGGAAAAGTGGAGGGACAACACATAAGAGGAAGACCACAGATGAGATGGATTGGCATAGTAACTGGAGTAATGGGGGTAGATGTGTCAGATACAGTGAGGTTTGCTTAGGATAGAGAGCCAAGTTCAGAGCTATTGTACATGGGGTTACTATGAGTGGTAAGCAACTTGACAGCACATAACAACAACAATAACAGCACATAAAAACCATAGAAATGCACCTCACAATAACCTGGGAAAAATGCTGCTCATGAATTACTCCAGAAATACATAAAGAGTTCATCGTGTTAGTCACAGGGAAGCAAAGGATACTGGGAAGGAAGAAGGGAATGTTGGCAAAGCTTAACTTGGTGTCACCTTGAGAAGAAAAGAAATGGAATCCCTCAGAGTCAGAAGGATCTAAGAGACCTCGGAGGCTAATCTCAATCGTGGGGATGAAACATCCATCTCTAATGTAGTCCTTTCTTTTTTTTTTTCCCAATACTTTTATTGGTTTTCATATAATAATTCCTCTATATTATGTTTTTATTCATATGCATTGTGTTTTATACAATCTTTTATTTACATTGTGTTTCATACAATTATTCATATCCACTGTCCTTTCTTTAATAACATGGAGTGCACAGCCTCTGTGGGAGTAACTTTAATAATAAACAGCATACTGCCATTGTTGAGCAGGACTGGTATTTTTCTAAAAGCTCTTCCTACTGAGCAGTCTATCTGTAAATTTTCTGTGGCTTTGATGCTAAGTCTCATCTTGAGATATCCAGAGAACTTTCTCAATCTCTTTACCAAGCCATTCCTTCAGGTATTTAAGTTAGATGAGTTCTGATGACCTAACGGTAAGACGTTACATTGTCAATCTGAACGCACATCGTTAGAATCCACCAGCTGCTGCATGAGAGAAAGATAGACATTCCCACCCGGTGCTTTACGTCCTCTGAAAACCTGTGGGAGGCTCAGCTATGAGTTGATTCTTACTTGACAGCACATAACAACAAAAAACAGCACGAAGTTTCTTTTCCAGGCTTCAACATGCCCATTTTCTCCCTTCTCAAAATTACCATAATCTTCACTTTAGTCACTTGCCTAAATTGTTGTTGAAAGACAGTTTTTTCCACACATTTTTTTTTCTTCAGAGAGAAAGGGGCTATGCTTTGTTCACTGCTGTTTTTCAGAGCCCACCATAGAGTCTGGCAAATAGCAGACATTTAAGAAAATGTTTTTTGATGAAACAAAGAGATTCCTTCCCTTCCTTACTATTGCCTCTGTGGTTGTTGGTGCTATATAATGTCATCAGATTGGCTTTGACTCAGTGACTCAATGGACAGTAGACTGACACTCTGCCCAGTCCTGTACCATCCTCACAATCCCTACTGTTTTGAATCGAACTATTGTTGTAGTGATTGTGTCAATTCATTAAGCTGAGTGTTTTATTCTTTTTTCCTGACCCTATGCTATGGTCTTCACAATTACTTGCTATTCATCAGAAAGCTGGACAGTAATTAAGGATAACAGAAGAAGCATCAATATCTTTGAGTTGTGGTGCTAGAGAAGAGTATTGAACATACAATGGACTGCCAAGAGAACAAACATGTCTCTTGGAGAGGATAAAATCAAGTTTTTCCTTAGAGGCAAGGATTTTGAAGCTCTGTCTCACATACTTTGGGCGTGTGGCCAGGAGGGACCAGTCCTTGGAAAAGGACACCATGCTCAGAAGGGTTAAGGGGGCAGTGGAGGAGAGGAAGACCCTAGATAAGGTAGATTGATTCAGTAACTGGGGCCAAGGGGTAGGTGTGTTGGAGTCAGTGAAACTGGCTCAGGATACAGCAGGCTTCAGAGCTCTTGTACATATGGTTGCTATGAGTTGCAGGTGACTCCACGGTATATAACAAAAAAAATATTTTACTAAGAAGTTCTGGTTGCCTAGTGGTAAGAACTGTGCTGTAATCTGAAAGACACATGATTTGAATTCAGCAGCTATTTTGTGAGAGAAGAATTGACAATCTCCTCCTGTGCCATTAACTGCCTCTGAAAACCTGCTGGAGAGTCAGCCATAGATCAGTTCTGGCTCAATAGCACACAACAACTACAACAACAACAATAACACTAATGACAATGCTTTATTACGGGAGTTCTGGCAGCCTAGTAGTAAGGAGTTATGCTGCCAATTCAAAGGTATGCAGTTCAAATCCACCATCTGCTGTGAAGGAGAAAGTTGTACAATCTCTTCCCATGGGATTTACTGCCTGTGAAAATCCTCTGGCAGGTCAGCTATGAGTTCTGATTATTGGCGCATGACAACAACATATTTTATTGAGCATGACGGTTTTTTCCAGGAATTCGTACCCCTTGATAACATGCCCAAAATATATCAGGCAAAGTCTTAATTCTTCTTTTTCAAAGTTGTCTTTTTTTTTTAAAAAAAAAAAGTATATTTTGGATTTACTTCTTCTTAGAGATTTGTTTATTTTTTTGGCAGAACATGATTTTTTTTTTTACTCAGAGATTATAGTCTTTTTTTAAAAATTAATTTTAATGAAAGTTTACAGAGACTTAGGGTTTCCATTCATTCATTGTTGCACTTTTCTCCCTGCCCACCCATCTCCACTCGTTCACTCTTCTCTTTGAAAAGTAAAAGAGAAATTCCTTCATTGTTATACAATCTCTCCCCTCAAGTCCACTTCATTCTGGATTCCTGTCATGACAATAATACCTAATCATAAATCCATTTTAAACAGTTCTCTTCCTCATCTGTTTCAATGCAGTATACATGATTTATCTCCTCTTTCTCAGTCTGCCCTCAATCCCTATGTCAGTCCCATTTCACAACAGAGGCTCTATGCAATATTTGTCCTTTTGTGACTGAGATATTTCACTCAGCATAATGTCCTCCAGGGTTATCCATTTTGTATAATATTTTATGAGTTCCTTGTTTTTCAATGCAGCATAATATTCCATTGTGTAAATATACCAGAGCTTCTCAATACATTCATTTGTTGATGGGAACTTGCGTTGTTTCCAGCTCTTTGCTATTGTGAACAAAGCCACAATAAACATGGGTGTGCATATATCTGCTTGGGTGGCAGTTATAGTTTCTTTAGGATAAATTCCAGTAGTGGAATTGCTGAGTCAAATGGTATTTTTATTTACAACTTTTTGAGAATGCACCATACAGCCTTCCATAGTGTTTGCACCATTTTACACTCCCACCAAGGGTGGATAAAAGTTTCATTTTCTCTGCAATCTTTCCAGCATTTGATGTTTGCCGTTCCTGATATTTTTAATATTCTTTGACAATACTACAATTCAAAGACATCAATTCTTCTTTGTTCTTCTTTATTCATTGCCCAACTTTCACACGTATATCAGGCATATAAAAATATAGCATGGATAAGGCATACCTTAAGCCTCAAAATAATATCCTTACTCTAATATGTGAAAGAGATATTTTGAAATAGGTTTATCTAATACAATATGCTGTTTAATTTTTTTTTTTTTTTACTGCGTTGGACATGTTGGCAGAAGGGGTCATTCCTTGGAATAAAACCTCACACTGGGAAAGGTGGAGGGCCAAAGAAAGAGAGGAACCCCTTAACATGAAAGAGTGACACAGTAAGTGTATTAATGAGTTTGAGCTTATCAGAGATCATGGGTATGGCACAGAATAGGACAAGCTTCAGATTTGTTGTTTATAGAGTTGCTATAAGTCATAGTAGACTCAACAGCATGTAACAACAGCCTCCACCACTAATCCATCAGTTTGTCTTACTGCAGGGTTTGCATGCTGGTGTGGTGCTGGAAGTTATGCTACTGGATTTCACATACTGACAGGTTCACCCACAGTGGACAAGTTTCAGTGGCACGTCAAGACTAAGATACTTTAGGAAGTAGGTTTGGCCATCCACTTCTGAAATAATGGGCTATTGAGAAACTTGTAAATAGCAGTGGAACATTGTCTCTGCCTCTGAACACCCTACAATTTCTTTACTTACCTCTTAAAATAGATCATGAAATGTTGACCAGAAAAGATCAGAGCAGGACTATCATCTCTCATTCTTTACATCAGGGCAGCAAACTTATTCTGTAAAGACCAGATAGTAAACACTTGACATTTTGCAGGCCACACAGTCTTTCTTGCAAATAAAACAGTCTGCTCTCATGGTACAAAGTATCTGTAGACAATACATTCAAGCAAATAGATATGATGGTACTTTAATAAAGCTTTGTTTATAAAAATGGGTGGTGGGCTAGTTTTGTTCCCTAGGCCATAGTATAATTAACCTCTCCTTTAGACGTTAATATTTTGGGAATTCAGAATTTAATAAGAATAGCTGTTTATAAAAATCATACCAGAGAATTTATAGTAACAAATAAACAACTTCATAAGAAAGAGTGAGCAGGATAGAGCCCTGTGTGGGAATTGGTGACTTTTAATCCACGGCCCTCAGGCCTGTTTTTCATTGTTTTCGTTCAAACATTCTTCTAGTTCGTATAGCCCTCGTGTGTCCATTTGCCTCACAGCAGTAACTTGTGGTTGCTGTGAAGCTGAACACTGTGACACCGATGTGTCAAATGTGATAATGACTACCCATGTCGGACAGTGTTTGGTGGCGCTCCCTGATTAAAACAAACTTGGAAGCAGGAGTGGCATCCACTTCCGTAATAGCTTGCCTCCAGAAACTCTATGAACCTGGAGAAAGGATGAAAGTCACACAAGGGTCGAGAACTTTTGTTCATAGGGTCGTTATGAGTTGCCTACGACTTGATGGCACTTAACAACAACAACAACAACAACAACAACATAGCTTGTATATTATCACGCTAAGAATGAAGCTGGATGATAGCTGAAGAGACCATAAACTGCACCCAAGGCTTTGTAATTACTAGAGTAGGTGCTCAAGAGGGAGCCAAGAGAGAATATTCTGAGTGATGACAGTTTCCAGGAACCAACATCTTGGCCAAGTGGTGGCTGTAGTGTTAACTGTATGTAGGACACATTGAGCCACCATGTTTTATAGAAACAACTGATTGTGTAAACTGCAGGGTATGGATACAGTGTGTGGCTCTGTGTTAAGGTAAGGTTGGGGCAGTCTGGCATGCATCTCAGATGTACATTTAGAATTTTCCTGTAAATACAGAACTACTGAGCAGTGTTCATGTACATACTTATGTCACTGAACTGACCATGCTCTACTGAAATAATCTACATTCTTGTCCATTTCTCTTCTGAGACAAGCAATTATTGAGGGCAAGAGATACTTTTCTTATTAATCTGCATCAGAATTCCAGCACAGACATCCAGAACAAAGTCAGATACTCAGTAAGGGCTTCGTAGTTCAATTTCATTTTAGTAATGCAGTTGTTTAGTTTAATCAAACCCAATCGGGAGTGGATGTTCAATATAGTCATGGGGACTTACAGGAAACTGTAAATGGATTTTTTGCATGTTAAAAAAACTTCAAAATTAACTTCTGTTGAATCAAGACCAACTTATAGTTAATTCTCCATTGGATTTCTCAGGTTGTAAATGACACAGGAGAAGAGTGCCCATTTTTCTCCCTCAGAGCCCCTGGTGGATTTGAACCACCAGAGAAGCCTGGCCTTTGGGTTAGTAGTGCATCTCCCTATGGACTAGATTATCAGAGTTCCCCTTTGCCTGCTATTATAGTATATTTCTCTCCATGTAAATGAACTAGACTATGCACTAGACTATGTGTAAATAGTCACAGAATTATTACAGAACATACAGAACATGACATTTGATGTGGAAGTATACATTTTAAATATGCATGCAAAATGTAGGCGTTTATTTGGGGAAAGGTTGATGCCTGTTATAAGGTATATATGATGTAAATATGCAGTAAAATATTTCAGGGAAACACATACAAGTGAGGGTTAAGAGTCGTGCACAGTAGATGTAAAAATGCAGAATAGGATATAGTGTGTGTGCACATGAAGTATATACATATACACCTGGAAAGCACATTAAAGGCATACGTACAAGTGGACTAGTAGAAGTGTTGAATTATTTGAGTATGCAACATGCATGAGGGCCTGGGGGATATACACCAGGAGTGTGTACTCGGGGTCCAGACACAGACTATCTATGGTGTAAGAGTACCCAGGACTGCACGTTGCAGATGTGAGCTGCTGAAGATGAGTGCCCCTGAGGTGTGAGCATGTCAATACGACCTGTTAGCGGTGCATGCACATTGGAAATATACAGGCAGGCATCAGCTACTGCTAGCACACAGAGACTGTGGCAGTTTTGACAGCTGTAGAGATCTGCATAGGATTGCAAAGCTACATACGTAACTCCTTGAAGGTGAATATGCATGAGATGCACATAAATATGCCATCTGAAGTTGGGCATCTGAGAGGAGTACGTGGGGTGTGTAATGTTTAAGGTGAGTGGACTGGGAGTGTGCATTTGTGACACATCTGTGCCAATGAAAGTGGGTGTGCGTAAGTGTGCATCCAGGCTTGAGAATGTCGGAGAGATGCAGCTATGAGCGGTTTCAGGGGTGACTACTTAGCAACACACATTATGAACTAGGAGTCTTTTAGGATGCTTTGTACTCAAGAGCATGCATGGACTGCCAAGTGTATTCACGTGTTTGGTGGGGAGGCTATGAGTGTATGGAGGTGTATGTACAGCCAGGAGCTGATGTATGTGGCTGTCCACTGGGAATGTATGTGACAACATGGGCAGCTAAGCACATGTCTACAATCGGAGGCATGTCCATGTAGGTATAGTGGAGCCCAGGATCTGGCTGACTCTCTCAAGCTGTGTGCTTCACTTTTCTGACTGGGTTTTCTCTAGGTGCAATTGTCCTCAAACCTCAGTTTTCTGTATGGGGACATAAGACCAAGGACACAGTCAGCAGGGGCAGTCAGGCTGCTGAGGTCAAGGCTCTTTCAGAACTGGTTACTCAGGGAACTGATGAGAAATAAAAAAATAAAAAAAATGGTACCAAGGGTCCTCCAGCAGGTTGAGGTCGGGAGGTGTAAGTTGAGCATTGAGAGGGATTTTAAGGGGAAGGGAAAAAAATAAGAGAGGCAGAGGGAGGAAGAGAGCGAGCCGATGAGCAATTTAGTTGAGCCTGAGGCGGGAGAGCAGCAGTGGCAATGGCAGCAGCTAACAGGCTGACAAGTTGTATATGTTTTACATGCCCATTAACTCGTGTACTCAATAAAAAAAAAGGCATAGTTGCCATCAGCTAGATGTGCCACTATGAAAGGAGGTTTGTCCAGGCTCTCTGCATCTAGTCTGGTGGTAGGCACAGGAAACCCCGGCTGGACAAGCCCTGTCAGGCAATGAGGAATAAGTCAGTGACCTGTGAGTACGTGACATCAGCCAGGGTCCAGAGGAAATCAGGCATCAACTTTGCAAAGGAGGAGAAAACAAATCTCCCCAAATCCCAAACAACTCTGCTGCTCTTTCATTCTTTTGTGCAGTATTAGCTTCTCAAGGGACATCACCTTGGCTTGGGAAAGAACATACAGGTTCTTGGTGAAGTGCTGGCTGTAGCGTGGAGGGGTAGGTGGAGTTGGAGGAAAGGATTGAGAAAGAATAGGACATATGGGTTAGGACCACCTGCAGGAAGCTTGACTTTCGGAATTAGTGTACTTGCTATGCTGGGTTCAGAGAAATCATATAATAGCTCCCCCACAATTTAGTTTTGTTCATGAATGCATGACCCATGATATATTTTGTTGTGTGCTGGCCTAGGGGTAAGAAGCTGCACTATAATCCCAAAGTCAAGAGGTTCAAATCCACCAGTTGCTGCACGGTAGAAGGATGAGTAATCTCCTCCAGTGTGATTAACTGCCTCTGAAAACCATTCGAGGATCAGCTATGGATCGGTTCTGACTCAGTACACAACAACAGTAACAACCTATTTATAGCAAGTTAATATAAATTCGGGTTTTAGTGTGTGTACAAGCACATGATGTTTGGTAAGGCAGACGAAAATATCTAAATCACACCAGTTTCTGCTGGTGACCTAGTGGCAAGAAGCTGCACTACAATCCTGAAGGCACGTGGTTCAAGGCCACCAGTTACTCCAAGAGAGAAAGATGGGCAATCTCCGCTTGTGCAATTAACTGCCTCTGAAAACCCGTCAGAGGTCAGTTATGGATCGGTTCTGACACAATGGAACACAACAACAACAACAACATGGCAACCTATGTGTGCAGAGTAAAACCACAAGGCATAGGATTTTCAAGCCTGGGCCCTTTTGGACTCAGATGGCTCGTCTTTTCTTCCTAGATATATTCAAGAAGATTTGGAATATCAACCTTTCAGTTGGTAGTTGAACACTTAACTATTTTCACCATGGAGCTAAGGACTGTGTGGTAAGGTAGAGCGTGAGAAAAAATGAAAGAAACCTCAATAGGTTTGCACAATGGCCAACAATAGACTCCAACGTACTAAGGATGGCAAAGCTGGAGCAGGAACGGGTAGCATTTCTTTCTGTTATTGATAGAGTTTACTTAAGGTGGAACTGCCTTGTTGGCAACTGGATAGAACTATAGTGAGTCCTGGACTGTGCTGGGTACTGTGTGGAGATATCCAGAGATATAGGACATGGCCTCTGGCCTTGGCCAACTGCCCTCCAGAAAGGGCAGAAGGACAGCAGAAAGTGCTGGAGGGAACAGAATGGGGCGAACTGAACTTTGGTTCTAGTTCAGTGCTAGCCACGCTATTGTGGAAAGTGATTTAGTCTTCCTGCACTCCCCCCAACTTTATTTTTCTTTTATATTAGTTTGCATACAAAATTGACTCTATAATATACAACAACATGGCAACCCATGTGTACAGAGTGAAACTGCACTCCACAGGATTTTCATTGTTTATCATTCATGTAAATTGCATTTTCCACATTCCTACAATCACATTGTGTTTCAAATGATTGCTCTTATATATTGTGCTTTATAAAATTAATCACCATTCATCTATGCCTACTATTATTTTCCTGTCTTTTCAGATTTCCATTGGATCTTTTGAAATTCCTTCCTCTCTCTCCCCTCCATTCACTAAACTCTGTTATCCTAGTATTTCCTCCCTTCCCTACCCTATTCTTTCCTGTCCCCTCTGCTTCCCCCTTTGGACATTTATACACATCTTACTACTTCTCATTCTATTTTTCCAATAATATTCTTATGCAGTATTTGTCCCTATGATACAGAGTTAGTTCACTTAGCATAATGTTCTCTGGATTCTCCCATGTTGTGCAGTATTTTACAAAATCATTGCTCCTTAGTACTGCGTAGTAGTCCAGTACCATAATTTCTCAATCCATTTGTTTGTTGACAGACATTTGGGGTCTCTCCATTTTTCTTTTTATATTATAAATAATGCTTCTATGAACATAGGTGTGCAAATCTCCATTTGTGTCAGAGTTCTATTTTTCTTGGGGTGTATTCCCAGCAGTGCAATAACTGAGTCATGTGGAATTTCCATTTTGAGTACTTTGAGGAAACTCCAGACTGTCTTACTGTTTTCCAGAATGTCTTCCATTTTACAATCCCATCAGACATGTAAGTGAGTTCTACAACAACTCTAATAAGAAATAAAAGAGGTGACATCACAACAGAATCAGCTGCAATTAAGTAGATAATTATGGAATATTGTGTGAAGCTATACTCTGATTTATTCTTTCTTGCTTTTAATTTCATCTCTTTTTTTGTTTGTCTTTTCTTATGCCTCCGATAAAAGATATACCCAGTTTACATTGCCAAACTAAATATGTCACACATCAACATTCAAGTTAATAAGACCATCAGGCCTCCCCAGGGAAGAACAGTTGTAGAAAAACAATAGGTCCATTGTGTTGTTTCTCAGAACAAAGAGCATAGTTTTCATTTTTAAATTCAGTGTCCTTGATGACAGAGACATAGGGGTATCCCTGCGCAAATTGCTCAGTCAATACTAACCATCATTTCATCTGAAAAGTTCATACGTTATAATCTCATTGTGAGGATTAAATGAGATAATATATCAGTTAGCAAAGGCCTTAATGCATTGTAAGTCCTGGCCGAATTGTTGGGTTGTTGTTATGTGCTATTGAATCACCACAGCTGATAGTGAGAACAGTTCTGAATAGTACAATGGTTCTGAATCCTGAGCTAGTCTCACTGACCCTGACACATCTAACTCCATTGCCCCACTTAGATGTCAATCCATCTCATCTGGAGTCGTCTTCTCCTGCACTGTTCCTCCCTTCATCCTTCCAAGCATGATGTCCTTCTCTAAGGACCAGTCCTCTCCTGGCCATGTGCCCAAAGTATGTAAAATGGAGCTTCAAAATCCTTGTCTCCAGTGACAAATTTGTTTTCACCCTCTCCAAGGCAGACTTGTTTGTTCTCCTGGTGGTATATGGTATGTTCAAGACTCTTCAGCACCACAATTCAAAGGCATTGATTCTTTTTCTGTCATCCTCAGTCATTGTTTGTTAAGTGCCATCAAGTCGCTTGCGACTCATTGCGCCTATGTACAAGATCCCTAAACACCATTCTATCCTGGTCCAGTATCGTCATCTCAAGCATACTCATTCCCACCACTCCAGTCACAGAATCGATCCATCTCATCGCAAGTCTTCCTCTTCTGCACCACCCCTCCACTCTGCCAAACATGATGTCCCTCTCCAAGGACCAGTCCCTTCTTGCAGCATGCCCAAAGTATGTCAGACGAAGCTTCAGAATCCTTGACTCCAAGGAGAATTCTGGTTTTACCTTCTATAGGACAAAACTGTTGGTTCTCCTAGTGGTCCACGGTATATTCAACACTATTCTCCAGCACCACAGTTCAAAGGCATCAATTCTCTTTCTATCATCCCTATTCACTGTCCAACTCTCTGATGCATAGCATGTAATTGCGAAAACTATAGCCCAGATCAGGTGCACCTTAGTCTCTAGTCTGATGTCATTGCTCTTTAATACTCTTGAGAGGTTCCTCACAGCTGACTTTCCCAATGCAATTTGTTTCCTGATTTCCTGGCTGTTACCAAGAGTGTTGACTGTGGAGCCAAGTAAACTAAAACTGTTAACTATCTCAATCTCTTCACCATCCATACTGTTGCTGCCAATTGGCCTAGTGGTTAGAATCTTTGTTTTCTTGATGTTGAGCTTCAATCTATATAGGATGCTGGAACAAGCACTTCAGGTCCTCCTCAGTTTCAGCAAGCAGGGTTGTGTCATCTGCATAACCAGGTTGTTGATGATTCTTCCACCAATCCTGATGTCATATTCCTCTTCATACAGCCCAGCATCTCGGATGATCTGTTCTGTATACAGATTGAAAAGGTATGGAGACAGAATACATCCCTGATGGACTCCCTTCTTGATTTTGGACCATGTAGTGTCTCCTTGCACTGTTCTGACGACTGCCTCTTGGTCCAAGTATAGGTTTCGCATTAGCACACTCATATGTTCTGGTATTCTCATTCTTCTCAGAGTCAGCCACAGCTTGTTGTGATCCACACAGACAAAAGCCTTTGCATAGGCAATGAAGCAAAGATATAGACATTCCTTAGTCATTAGGAGATGTTATTATCATTTGCTTTTAGATGAGTTCCAAATTTACTTCCAGGGATATTCAGCTATTCTGACAAGGTAAATCTGAAAGTTTCAATTAAAGGTGCAATGTGAGGGTCAATATTAGTGGTTTAGTCGTAGCATGCACCCTCCCTGTGGACCACCAAAGTTTAATTCCGGGCCAACACACTTCATTTGCACACTTCATTTCTCTCTGTTAAGAGAGGCTTATACTTTGCTGTCATGTTGAACAGGTTTCAGTGGTGCTTCCACACAAAGTGAGACTACAGAGAAAGTACTGGCAATTTATTTCAGAAAACCCTGAGGACCATTCTCTTCTAGCTGATAGACTTGGGTAGAGAGCTTCCCAGACACCAGAAAACAAAGATAATAGATGTAGATGATTATCCTGGAACTCTGAGTTTCAAAGGAAGTCATAAAGAGTGTTTTAAATACTGACTGAAGGAAGGAATTGAATAGAATAATTAAACAAGGAGACAGAGTAGAAGGTGGTGTACAAACCTGAAATAGCTCAAGCATTTTGAACATTGACAAGGAAATTTTTCCAACCCAGGACTGCAATGTTGTGTGCACCAGTAACTGACAAAAGTGAGATCTTCCTTTAGATCTCCATAGCCTCGGGGGATCAAGGAATTTATCTTCTCTAGGACTGTACACTCAGCACACGAAAACACTTCTGTACCTTCAGGTGCAAGCAGAGAGCTCAGTACATTGAGGCAGCAGGATCAGTTGACCTGAAACTAGTTCCTAGACGGATTATAAGTTGCACCTGGCACATATCATGCCCACATCTGGAGCAGCGCGTGTGTTCCATGTGCTCTCGTGTTCTATCCTTAGCATCTCGAAGTTGGCAGTCACTGTCACTCACAATATGTCCCTGTATGTTTGTTATCAGGTAAATTTTGCTGACACAGGAAGTATAGGAATTCATCTTATTGTTATTGTTAGGTGTCATCCAGTTGACTACTCATTGCAATTCTATAAACAACAGGTTGGAACCTTACCCAATCCTGTCCAATCTTCATGATCTCCAGGCCAGAGATATTGTACCATCTCACCTGAATTGTTGCCCCAAACTATTGCCTACTATCTCATCTGGCACTGGGGTAAATTGGGCTCTAGGTGCATGGCAACCCACAATCTGTCTACCTCCTCACACTGGCAGAGTAAGCCATTTTTTTCACTGTTTGTCCTACAGCAACACTATGATAGCTCAGAGGCAAAAGAAAATGTGAAAACACACAGAGAGAAAATCAAGTGGCTAAATTACAGCCCCAGAAAATCTTTCAGAAATAGAAATATATTAAAATTTCTTGATAAGAAAATTAAAAGAATAGTTAATTCATTTAATGAAATTAAGAAGATCTTTGAGAAAACCATAGACAAAATAAAGAAAAACAGATAAAACTCCAGAAGAAATAAAAAACAAAACAATACAAACCAAGAACAAAGAAATAAAATAAATGGAAAATGCAAAAACAGCAAATTAAATATCAGAATATTAAAACTAAAATTTCAGAAATAGATAGCAAATGGAAAGAATAAAAGGACAGAATTAACTCAAGGGAGCACAGAATTAGTGAAATGGAAGATAATCCCCTCAATTCTAATCCATTAAAGGAAAAATTAGAAGGGAAAAAAAGTGTAGAAGTTAATAAGACTTGTGTAGGACCCTCATCAAGAGGAGTAATTTATACGTGATTGAAACTATGAATTTCAAAACAGACAAAAATAATAATAAAATCACAGTAAAAAAAATTAAGACTTACTAGAAGATGTTAGTTGCCATTGAGTTGCCTATGACTCATCCTATCCTGGACCATCTTTACAATATCTGATATACTCCAACCCATTATTACAGTTTACTGCATCAATTAATTTTGTTGAGGCTCTTCCTCTCTCTGACTCTCCAACCTTCTAGTATAATGTATTTTTTCTTAGGGCTGGACTCTCTTAAGAATATGTCCAAAGTGTGTGAAAATAAGTTTCACTGTTCTGGCCTCTAAGAAGTGCCCTGTTGCACTTCCTCCAAGATCGACTTGTGAATTCTATTGTTCACCTATGAGATATTGTGTACTCTTCTCCAACACTACACCTCAGAGACATTGATTGGTTGTTCTTCTGTCATTTTTATTCATTGTCCAACTTTCAGATACATAGAAAGTAATTGAAAAGACCACAGTTTGGACCTCAGATTCACTTTAGTCTTTAAACTGACATTATTGCTCTTTAGTACTTTGGAGAGGTCCTTGATGGCAGATTTTCTTAATGCAACCTAACTTTTGATATCTCGACTGCTGTTACCATAAGTGTTGATTGAAGATCCAAACAATATGGAATCATTGACAATTTCAATCCTTTCTCCATCTATCATGATATCGTTTATTGGTTCAGTGGTGAGGGTTTTTGTTTCTTGATGTTGAAATGCAATCTATATTGAAGGCTATAGTCTTCAATCTTCTGCAGCAAACATTTAAAGTCCTCCTAACTTCCAGCAAATAAAGTTATGTTATCTGCATAACTGAACACCGTGACACTGGTGTGTCAAAAGCGTTGATGATTGGCTACCCAATGAGGACAGAGAGTGGGGTGGAGCTTCCCGACTAAAACAAGCTTGGAAGGAGGAGTGGCATCCCCGTAATAGCTTACCTCCTGAAACCCTATGAACCTGGAGAGAGGAAGAAAGTCACCCAAGCCTCAAGGACTCTCCTTCATAGGGTTGCTATGAGTCACCTGCGACTCAAAGGCGCTTAACAACAACAACATCTGCATAACACAGGTTGTTGATGAATCTTCCTCCAATCCTGATACTACATTGTTTGTCATATAGTCCAGCTTCTTGAATTATTTGTTCAGTAGGTTGAATAGGTGTGGAGAAAGAATACAACCCCGACACACATCTTTCCCAGGTTGAAACCTTGCAATGTTCCCTTTTCTGTTCAAACAATATCTTGTTGGTCTGGATATAGTTTTTACATGAGCACAATTAAGTGTTCTGGGATTCTCATTCTTGTTGGTATAATCCATAATTTGGGTACACAGTTAAATTTCAATAAAACACAGATAAACATTCTTCTAGTATTCTCTACTATCAATCAAAGTCAGCATCTCAAATATTGTTGTTGTTATGTGCCGTCAAGTTGCTTGTCACTCATTAGAGACCGGATGTACAACATCCTTGAACCCTGCTCTATTCTGTGCCAACTTCATTGTCTCTGACACACCTATGCTCATTATCCTAATTACTTAATCAATCCATTTCATTGAGGGTCTTCCTCTCTTACACTGTCCCTCCAGCCTTCCTAGCATGATGTCCCTCCTTGTAACATGCCCAAAGTATGTCAAAGCCTCAGAATCCTTGCCTACAAGAAGCAGCCTGATTTCAACTTCTCTAATATCAACCTGTTTTTTCTCCAGACAATCCATAGTATATTCAACAAATATGCATTCCAGTGATTTTTGAGCATTTCTTCATGTGTCTGTTGGCCACTCAAATATCTTCCTCTGTGAAAAGTCTTTTAATGTCATTTGCCTCTTTTGTAATTGTATTATCAGTTTGTTTTGTGTTTGTTTGGTTTGTTGTTGTTTTTCTTGTAGAGGCCCTGTAGGATTCTGTAAAGTTTCGATATAAGACCCTTGTCTGAAATGGTATTGTCAAATGTTTTTCACAATCAGTAGGGATCACTGGCAATAAGAGAGATGTAAATCAATACCACAGTGAGATAGCAACTCCAGTAGCAGTGGCAAAGTTTAAAAGGTCAGCAAGCAAGAAATATTAGAGAGGTTGTGGAGAGACAGGAACTCTTATGCATTGTTGGTGGGCTTGTAAAATAATACAACCACTCTGGAAGGCAGTTTGGTATTTCCTCAAAAGGTTAAACATAGAAATTCCATATGAACAAACTATTCCAGTGCTTGGAATACACCCCAAGAAAATGAGAACTGAGGTACAAATGAAGACTTGTACATCAATGTTAATAGCAGCATTATTCACCATCACAAGAACATGGAAACAGCCCAAATGTCATGGTACATGGCAGCACACAGAAGCAATGACTTTGTAAATTACTATCTAACTTGGGAGGGACTGGAGAGCATTATGCTAAGTGAACGAACACAGTCCCATAGGGACAAATATTGTATAAGACCACTGTAGAATGAGTATGAAATCCAATGTGTTGGGGAAGGTGAAAGTCGAGGGGTGAGGACAGGCAGGGGGTAGGGATCGTGGTAATCATAGTGTTGAACAATTTGATGGGTGGAGGGAGGTGGAAAAATCTGGCATGAAAAACAATGTATATGAACTTTGTAAATAAACCAGTATAATTTTTTTTTTAAAAACCCAACACAAATACCAAACCTTTCAGAAAAATGGAATTAATTTTCTTTATTAAAAAAGATACATTTGAGGAGCTGCGCAAACTTCAAATAGGATAGACTCCAAAAGAAACATGAAGGCATATCATAATAAAATTTTATAAAAATCAAAGACAAGAAAAGAATACTGAAGACAGTTTTCTTGGGAAAAATGAAGACTCACTTAAAAAGGAGAACCAAAAAGATTATTTTACAATTGCTCAGCAGAAACTATTTGGGCAAGAAAGAAAAGAGATGACATGTATAACTCTGAAAGGAAAAAAAAATTCCCGCTGAGAATTATATACCTAGCAAAAGTGCCCTTCAAATGTGATGGTGAGAATAGAACATTTACAGATAAACAGAACATAAGGGAATTTGTGAAAACTAAATCAACCTTAAAGAAATACAATAGGGAATGATTCAGACAGAGAACCAACAATGACAGACAACAATTCAAAATCAACATACATGACAGCATCGTTCAGGAACTGATCCAGGTGTAGAAATACACAAAACAATGTAAATTTAGGGAACGAAAAATAAGGAACCAAAGATATCAGTCTATAAATGAGGACAGTTACAAAGCAGGAAGAGGGAATAGGTAGTGTAGTTGTAGATCTTTCAAATGAAGAGGAAGTTGAGACAAATTAAAAATAAAGTGTTTAAAAAAAGTAAACTGTTTTAAACTTGAAAATAAAATACTCATTCTTCAGGAATGGGATGGGAGGGAGAGGTGAGTAAAATTAGTAAGTGTGTAATAGACACATTCTACAATTGGTTCCAACTCAACAGCAATGAAGTTTGAAGGGAAATTCAGTTCAACACAAGAATGCTAAAGAAAGGTAAGGCACGAATACACAAGAAATAGTCAACTGCAGATATATAGCTAGACAAGCCAGACAAAGAGATGTGGACAGATAAAAAATGGCTACACTCAGGTCACACATGGGTTTGGCAGATGACATTTTTTGCACTCATTTGAATATCTGCTGTTAAATACATCCACGTATACAGCAGAACCACCTGGGGACAACACTGGTAAGTTTCTTAATCATAACCCAAGACTCTGAGAAAATGAGTTGTTTGGGGACCTTTGGGACTATAATCTTAGGAGACAGGTTGATTGGCATATCACAGTAATATAGACATATTCTAAATCCTAATACAGTCACTAGGGAACTCTGGTGGCTTAGTGGTAGAGACTGTGCTGCAATCTCAAAGTCAAGCAGTTCAAATACATCACCTGCTCCAAGAAAGAAGGATGGACAATCTTCTCTTGTGCAATTAAACTTTCTCTGAAAACCTGCTGGAAGGCCAGCAAATCTGACTCAGCAACAATGTGGCAAATAGAACTGGGATCTTGAAATATTTTCAGCAGCCACCTAAGGTTTTTCTTTCTTTGGAACAAGGAAGAAAAAAGGAGAAGGCAACTGAAAAAAAAATAATCTAAAGGATTAATAGACTACATGAACCTCCACTTCCATGACTCTGAGAGCAGAACTAGATGGTGCTTGACTACCACCACATTAATGACTCCAAAAAGGATTAGAATAGATGATCATGGAGAGTTATCAGAAATGTGGAACAAACTCAGAAACATTAAAAAAGGTCATATTTTTAGTCTGATAGAGACTATCACTGTTAGCCACTCATTGAATCTACAACATTCACCCCTTGAGTAACACTGCTATGAACATGGGTGTACAAATCCCCATTTGTTTCTCAGTTCTATTTTCCTTGGGGTATATTCCTAGCAGTGAACTAACTGAGACATATGGAATTTCTTTGTTCAGCTTTTTGAGGAAACGCCAAATTGCCTTCTAGAGCGGTTGTACCATTTTACAATCCCATCAACAATATATAAGAGTTCCCATCTCTCCACGTTCTCTCCAACATTTATTCTTTGCTGTCCTGTTAAACCTTGCCATTGCTACTGGGGTGATATGGTATTTCATTGTGGATTTGATTTGCATCTTTCTTATTACCAGTGATTTGGAGCATTTCTTCGTGTGTCCGTTGGCCATCCGAATGTCTTTCCTGTGAAAAGTCTTTCCATGTCTTTAAAAAGTCTTTCTATATCTTCTGCCCATTTAATTGGGTTATCAGTCTTTTTCTTGTGGAGATTCTGTAGTATTCTGTAACGTTTCATTATGAGACCCTTGTCTGATATGACATTGCCAAATGTTCTTCTCAATTAGTAGGTTTTCTTTTCACCCTATTAGATAAAACTTTTGATGCACCCAGAGACTTAATCCTTAGAAGGCCCATTGATGTTATCCTCTCCTGTTTGTGTATTTCTGGCTGTATTTGCCAGCCTATTCAGACAATAGAGTAGGCCTTCTAAGTTTGGTCCCATTTTGTCTCTTATGTTCTTTATGGTTTGGGCCTTACCCCCAGGACTCTAATCCATCTTGTGTTGATTTTTGTGTTTGGTGTTAGATGTACTACATTATTCAGCCTTTTGCAGATAGCAGCATTACTCACAGTCACAAGAATATGGAAACAGTGTCCATCAACAAATGAATGGATTGAGAAATTGTGGTACATTTATAAAATGGATTACCATATAGCAATCAAGAGCAACAATTTAAAAAAAACCTACATAACATGGGATAGAGTGGAGAGCATTATACTGAGCGAACAAACATAGTCTTATAAGGACAAATACTGTATAAGACCATCATTGTTAAAATAGAAGAATAACTAGTATGATATGTATAAAAGTCCTGGGGGGACAGGGAAAGAGCAGAGGGTCTGATGGGAGAAAGGGGTAAATCATGGGGTCTCAGAGTTTGGTGGGTGGAGAGTTGGTGAAGGAATTAGGAAAGATCCAGTGAAGACCATTTTATAAAACACGTGTATAAAGATGACCGTATGAATCACAATGTGAATGAAGGAATTTGCAAAACACAATGTATGTGAATGAAATACAGTGTATATGAATCTTGTATGTAAACAAATATAAAATAATTAAAATATAAAAATTACACACACATTTTATATATATGTTTGTGTATAGATAGATACAGATTTATAGATATGTGTGTTGTTATCTGCCATCAAGTCACCTGTGACTCTTACTGACCCTATGAACAATAGCTCTGAACACTGTCCAATTCACTGTCTCCAACACACTTAACGCCATTACTCCAGTTTGTGTCAACCTATCTCATTCAGGGTCTTCTTCTCTCACTGTCCCTCTAACCTTCAAAGCATGATATCCTTTTTCAAGGCCTCTCTTACATGTCCAAAGTATGTGAGATAGAGCTTTAAAATTCTTGCCTCCAATGAGCATCCTGTTTGTTGTCTTGGAAGTCTATGGAATGTTGAACTCATCTCCAGAACTACAATTCAAAGTATGTATCCTTCTTGTGTCATCTTTAGTCCTTGTCCAGCTTTCTAATCTGATGTATAGCAAATAATTGCAAAGACCATAGGCTGGTTTAGGTGCATCTTAGTCTCCACACTTACATCGTTGTTTTTTAGCACTCTGGAGAGGTTCCTGACAGCAGATTTTCCCAATGCAATTAACCTTTTAATTTCCTGACTGCTGGAGCCAAGGGTATTGATTATGGAGCTGAGCAAGTTGAAATTGTTAACCATCTAAATCTCTCCATTTATCATGGTTCTCCAATTGGCCCAGTAGTGAAAATTTTTATTTTCTTGATGCTGAGGTTGAATCCATATTGACGACTGCAGTCCTTGACCTTCTTCAGTAAGCACTTCAGGCCCTTCTCATTTTTGGCAAGCACAGTTGTGTCATGCAGGTTGTTGATGAGTCTTTCTCCAATCCTGGTACCACATTACTGCTTATGAATCCCAGACTCCCAAATGATCTATTTCGCATATAGACTGGAAAAGTATGGAGACAAGACACATCCCTGATGCATTCCTTTCTAGATTTGAACCATGCAGTGTTTCCTTGCTCTGTTCTGATGGCTGCTTCCTGGTCAAAATATAGGTTTTGCATAAACATGATCAGGAGTTCTGGGATTCCAATTCTTCTCAAGGTTAACCACAATTTGTGATCCACACAGTTAAATGACTTTTCAATGAAACATATTCTTCTGGTAATCTCTATTCTCAGCCAAGATCCATCTGACATTGGCTATGATATTCCTAGTGTGATGGCCTCTTCTAAACCCAGCTTGCACTTCTGGTAGTTTTCTGTTTTCTAGTAGTTTCATTTATTTGTGGATAATCTTCAGCAGAAATTTGCTTGTATGTGATATTAGTGATATTGTTTGATCATGTCCACACTCACTTTTTTTTTTTTAACTGGGATAAATATGTAACTTTTCCAGTCACTTGGCCAAGAAGTTGTCCTCTAGATGTCTTGGCACAGCTTCATGAGCACATCCAGGGCAGCATCTGTTTGCTGAAACATGTCAATTGGTATTTCATCAATTCCTGGGGCTTTGTTTTTTGCCAATTCCTTCAGTGCAGCTTAAACTTTCTCCTTCATCACTATTTCCTCCTGATCTTACGTTGTTTCATGAAATTCTTCTCTGTCAGCCAGTTCTTTCTGATTCTGCATATTCCTTTCATCTTCTTTTAATGCTTCCTGGATCATTTAATGTTCAATGTTCGTCTCATCCAAGATCTTCCTCTTCTGCATTGCCTCTCCACCCATCCAAGTCCTTCTCCAAGGGCTTGTCCCTCCTGGTAACATGCCCAATGCATGTGAGACAGAGCTTCAAAATTCTTGCCTCCATGGAGCAAGGTTTCATTCTCCCCAGGACAGACCTATTTGTTCTCTTGGCAGTCCTTGATATATTCAACATCCTTTTTTCAGTACCACAACTTGAAGGCATCAATTCTTCTGTTATCCTTATTCATTGTCCAGCTCTCTGATGAATAGCAAGTAATAACAAAGAGCATGGACTGAATCAATTGCACCTTAGTCTCTAGACTAAGGATTTGAAAAGCCAATTGCCAAGGTTTCTGACACCACAAGTATCATTACCTTCTTTTCACAAATGAACAAATGGAGGCACAGGAGCTAAAGAAGAGTCCTGGATCACACAATAAGTTATGAACTGGGTAATAATTTTTACCCCCTGCATGCAAAAGAAGGAAAACAATCTAGTACTCTTCAAGGGCTTTGAATTTTAAAGAAATGAGGGAGAGTGTCGCATCAGGATTGGAGGGACACTCATCAAGAACCTGCCTTTTGCAGAGGACACAACCTTGCTTGCTGAAAGTGAGGAGAACTTGAAACACTTGTTACAGAAGATCAAAGAATGCAACCTTTGGTGTGGATTGCATCTCAATGTCAGAAAAACAAAGATTCTCACCACTTGACTGATAGGCAGCATCTTGATGGTTGAAGAAGAGATTGAAACTGTCAACAGCTTCATCTTGCTTAGATCCACAATTAACATCCATGGTACCAGCAATCAGTAAATAAGGAGATGCATTGCACTGGGAAAATCTTCAGTTAAGAACTTGTCCAAATTATTGAGGAGTAATGATGTCAGTTTGAGTATAAGGTGTGTCTGATTCATGCCATAGTCTTTCTGATTACTTGCTATGCATCTGAGAGCTGGACAATGACTAAAGATGACAGAGGGAAAAAATGTACGCCATTGAGCTGTGGTGTTGGAGAAGAGCACTGAATGTACCATGGACAGCCAAGAGAAAAAAACGGATATATCTTGGAGAGGGTACAGCCGGAGTGCTCTTTGGAGGCAAGAATGGTGAGGCTTTGCCTCACATACTTTGGGCATTTTGAAAGAAAGTGCTCTTCCTTGGAGAGGGAGATGATGCTGGGAAGAGTGGAGGGTCAACAAAGGAGAGGAAAACCCTCAACCAGTGGGACTGACATGGTGACTACTGCAGTGGGCTGTTGTGTGCCAGGAAATGTGAAGATGACGCAGGATAGAACAGCGTTCAGATCTTTTGTTCATAGGATTGCTATGAATTGTACTCAACTCGACAGCACCTAACAACAACAGCAACATCAACAACTTCAAGGGCAAAGCTCAAATTCAGCACATTTAAGGAAAAAGAAAATGTGGAACATTAACAGTGGTCAGCATTACTTTTTATACTGTCTTTTTCTTGAGTAAAATATGAAAATATTAACTTTTGTTTAAAAAGCAAAGTTCCCTCTTTGGCTTACCCAGGCTTCCTGCAGCTCTCTGGGGTCTTAGGAATTAAGGGGCAGCTGGACAGTCCCAAGAAGACTCTTGGGCCCTGATGAGCTTCCCACTGTGGAGGAGTGCTGGCAAAGTGCTGCTTGAAATGTTACAGAGATTCAGGTTGTTTTCTGTAATCAGAGACCAAACTCTAGGCTCTGAGCTTGCTTTTGCCTGAGGGAGTTTGCTGAGAGGTTTGGGCCAAAGCTGCCAGGCAGTTTGCACTGTGACCTCCTAAACACACTTGAGTCTGTTTGAGAAGCCCTCTGAGCCTCCCCAAATCCAGTACAGGGCCCTACTTGGTTCAGCTAAACAGTGTTCTGTCTTGAAACTCTGAGATGGATTTGGAAGTAGAAAGATTAAGGCTTTGGTGCTGCAGACCCCACACATTTCTTAACCCCAGAGTCCTGGCTTTAGGCCTTGATCCCTGCTGACTGTCCATTTCCCCTACTGCCTACCTCTGGTCCCATACCACATGACTCCAGTCCCAGGTATACCTCTCTGGGGCCTCTAGAGAGTATGGAGAATCCAGGGAAAGGGAGGAGTGGAAGGTGGCAAGTCTATGCAGGTCCAATGTTGGCTTTAGGAATGGTAAGGATAGGCTCAGAGACAAAACGCCAACCAATTCTACTGTTTCTCTAGGTTCCTGGGATCCTATGCAGACCCAGGGAGCTGACCAATACACAGAGAGGCCTGAGATGAAGGAGTAAGAGAGAGAGAGTTGTGAAAGCAGTGTTGCCTGGAACAGTGTCCTGCAGACTAGTGTCCTGCTTATGCAGTCTGAGGAGGCAGGGTTGAGACAAGGCAGCTCTGGAACCTCCAACCCTCCCCTAGCCTGAGCTTGCTACCCTCCACCCTCTTAGGTGTGGCTATCTGCCTCTGTATTCCTGTCTGCAGGGAGAGCAGAGGTGGGGCAAGGGTCTCATGGACTCTTCTTGTGTTCCCCCTGAACCTCAAACAAATTATTGTGGAGGGCAGGAGGATCCTGCACCCAGCATTCTCTGCCTGATGTGTAGTGTTTATTATGCCTGGTTAAAGATCATTAAAGCCTTTGTTGGAGGAGCTGACTGACAAGGAGAGTGGATTAATATTAGAACACCCTGTCACAACTGGTGAAAAGGCGGGATTGATTTTATAGGGAGTTTAGTCAGAGCTGCGTGTAAAACCCCTGGGGTGACTCTGGAGTGTATCCATCTCCTCCATTAGGAAGGCCCCGCGGGAATATTCAGCTGCAGTGTTTATTACAACCAAAGCTGCATATCATAGATAGAGTATGAGCTGCCTTTATTCAGCCCCCTTTCACTTGATTGCCTTAGCTCCCAATGGCTCAGCCCTGTGCACACATGCAGCTGGCCTGGTCAGAGCAGACAGTCTGGGGCAGTGTGTGTGTGTGTGTGTGTGTGTGTGTGTGTGTGTGTGTGTGTGTACATAAACATATGTGTGCAGCTATGTGCTTAAGTGGGTTCCTAGGTAGTTTGTGCTCAGCTGTTAAAGTGAACAGTTCTACTCTATCAGTAGGGAGTTCCCATGGCTTAAAGATAAGGAATTGCATTGCCATCTCAAAGACAGGTGGTTCAAATCCACTAGCTGCTCCTCAGTAGAAAGATAGGCAATCTCCTCCCATGTGATTTGCAGCCTCTAAAAACAGTTGGTTCAAAAAAATAAAAAAAACACCCAAAAAACAAAAACACACACAAAAAAACCCCAAACAACAAAAAAACAGTTGGTTCTGCTTCCTCCGCATATAAGCAACAACTCTTATCCATAGAACTTCTCAGTTTAAAGATGAAGGTGCACTTGATCCAAGCAGCCAGAAGAATTTACAATTACTTCTGATGCTTCTGAGATTTGGACATGAGTAAGGAAGACCAAAGAAGAACCAATGCCTTCAAATCGTGGTGCTGGTGAAGAGCACCAAATAGCCCATGGACTGCCAACTCCCCCACCCCTCCAACAAATCTGTCTTGGAGAAATTAGAGTAATCAGGGTGCTCCTGAGAGGCAAGGAGGTGAGACTTCATTTCGCATACCTGACAATATGAGGGGCCCGTCCTTGGGGAAAGGAGAGAATCTGTAAAAGATAGGAAGACCCTCAACAAGACAGTTACCTACCACAATGGGCTTGAAAGGGTAGAGACAATGATGTAGCATACAGCAAGCTTCAGATCTGTTGTACCCAGGATAGTATGAGTGTAGTTGACTCATTGGCACCTCACAACAACAATTCTATAAGACACAGGTCACAGTAGGTCAGAATTGACTCAGTGACTGCAAGTATGGCTTAGTTTTTGGAATAGGGCTGAGGGTACCTCCGGAGTGTCTTGTTGTGTGGGAAGGGTCACACTCTACTGTCCATGCACCGAGCACACACACTTTCTCTTTAACTCTAGTCTGGTCACTGAAGATTGAGCCAAGAAAGTCAGGTTTATACACATTTTACAAAACGCAGGTTCTAACTTCTTGTTGTTGTTATGTGCTGTCGAGTCACCTACAATTCATAGCAACCCTATGTACAATCGCCCTAAACACTTACCCCCATGACCCCAGTCACTGAATCGATCCATCTCATCTAGAATCTTCCTCTCCTGTGCTGTCCCTCCAGCCTCCCACGCGTGATGTCCCTCTCTAAGGACCTGTCCCTCCTTGCAACATGTCCAAAGTACATCAGACAAAATTTCAGAATCCTTGCCTCCAAGGAGCTGGCTGGTTTAACCCTCTCCAGGATGAGCTTGTTTATTCTCTTAGCAGTCCATGGTATATTCAATACTCTTCTCCAGCACCACAGCTCAAATGCATCAATTCTCCTTCTATCATCAATAGTCATGTCCAGCTCTCTGATGCATAACAAATGATTGCAAAGACTGTGACCTGTATCAGGCGCACCTTAGTTTCCAGACTGGCATTGTTCTTAAGTACTTTGGAGAGGTCTCTGACAGCAGACTTTCCCAAAGTAATAAGTTTTTTAATTTCCTGGCTACTAGTGCCAAGAGTGTTGATTGTGGAGCCAAACTAAAACTGTTTACAATCTCAATCTCTTCCCCAACCATCCTGATGCTGCAAATAGGCCCAGTGGTGAGAATCTTTGTTTTCTTGATGTTGAGCTTCAGTCCATATAGGAGGCTGCAGTCCTTGATCTTCTGCAGCAAGCGCTTCAGGTCCTTCTCAGTTTCAGCAAGCAGGGATGTGTCACCTGCATAATGCAGATCGTTGGTGAGTCTTCCTCCAATTCTGATGTCACATTTCTCCTCATAGAGCCCAGCCTCTCAGCTTATCTGGAGGTTCTAACTTAGGAAACTTGTATTCCTAAAAGAAAGATTAGTTCAGAATTCCCTGAATGTCTCTTTGAGAAGGCAGACTACTGCATTGGTTTAGATTAAATATTGGGCTCAGAGTTACCTCTGCCACTGTGTGGCTTTGGCTGTGTGAGTGAACTTCCCTGAACATGATTTCTCTATACAGGGTCATGAGGTGCCCAGCTCATAGAGAACTCTTAGACTTAAATGGGGATTGCATGCCAAGTACCTGTCACTTAGTGAGCGATCAGTACTAGTTAGTGCTACTGTATCATCACTGATTATTCTAATATAGATAGAAATATAGATACATCAAGTTGTACTCGACTCATAGCTGACCCTCCTGCAGTTTTTCAGAGGAAACAAATCACACAGGAGGAGGTTGTCGTGTATATATTATAATCTGAACAGAGGGAGTTCTGGTGGCCCAGTCATAAGGAGCTGTGCTGCCAACCCAAAGACACTTGGTTCAGATCCACCAGCTGCTCCATAGGAAAACAATTGGCACTCTTTTCTTGTGAAGTTTACTGCCTCTGAAAACCCACTGGAGGGTCAGCTATGAGTCAGTTTAAATTCAAAGAGCATGTCATGGCAACAACATGTATATATTCTAAACAGGAGTCAATTTACCAACATTTAAACACAGTTTTTAGAGCAACTTTATTGCAGAGAACATTGCCCACCTGTGGGGAAATACTCAGCTCTTCCCCAGTTGGAGAGCTTGTGGAGCATTGGGAGGTCGTCCATATCCCAGTGGGAGAGCACTGGACTGTGACTCTTAGTGCTGTGATGGGGACCTGGGCAGCAGGCCAAGGACAGCATGTGGGTATGAGATGACATGGGTAGAATTTGAGCTGCCAGCTCAGCTCAGGTGGACATAGGGCTGGAGGCCAGCCTAGCAGGCATCTCTTTGAGCATGGACAAGCTATAGATCTGGATACCAAGGAACTCCCTGATACAATACTCAATCTCTTCAGCTCACTGTCAGCATGCCAAATAACGACCTTTACAGGTGGTTCATTTATTTATATATTAGCAGTAGTTTCTATATGGCATGGTTAAGATTGATTCTTCTGGAATTAGATTCCAAAAACCAAAACCAAACCAAACCCCAAACATGTTGTATTAAAGCAATCAGCCACATGTGTTAGAGAGTATAACTGTTGCATAGGGTGTTCTTGTCCACAATCTTTACAGAAACAGTTAACTAGGCTTTCCATTAGCAGAGCCTTTAGGTAGGCTCAAATTACCAACCTTTGTTGTTGTTGTTATGTGCCATCGACTCACTTGTGACTCATAGCGACCTTATGTACAACAGCTCTAAACTCTGCTGTCTTGTGCCAATCTCATTGTCTCTGACACAGTCATCCAGATTGCCCCAGTCACCGAATCAATTCACCTCCCAGAGGGCCTTCCACTCCTGTGCCTGCCCTCCACCCTCCCAAGCATGATGTCCTTCTCCAAAGACCGGTCTCTCCTTACAACATGACCAAGTATATCAGATGAAGCCTCAGAATCCTT